>NW_017729019.1:16196282-16198270 GCF_001723915.1 Gavialis gangeticus | reverse complement strand
GGGGGGGGGGGGAGAGAGAGAGAGAATGGTGCATCATGGGAGATGTAGTCTGACCAGGCCTGTGGCCTCTAGCAGAGACTGGAAACACAAACCACCTAAAACTCCAACTCCCATAATGCTCCACAGTATTATTCAGGAATTGAAATATCTTGAAGCATTTTCAGGTAAAATGTTTCAGAGTTTCGGTTTTCTGCTTGTTCGTTTGTTTTTGCCGAAAGTTATGTTCACATTTTCCGTGGAGAAAACTCATTTTCTGACCAGCTGCGCTGTAAACCGGCACGGTACACACCAGGCCCGTGAAACTACCCATGCCTGCAGTCTTTCACGCAAATCGTACCTGTAATTCGTTAGTTATGCAGAGCGCAAGCTCTTCAGAACAAAGACTTCCTTCCTGCTGTGTACACGGCGGTGGTGATAACAACCACAACAGGAACAACAGGAACACGCCAGGTTGTTACATACAGACGTGCTAAAGATTGCAGAGAGGAGGGCTGGGGGTTTTTTGGTTCATTTCCTTAGACCCCGATTTCTTAAATCTGCTGAAGACAGTGAGAATTTGGCTGTTCTGTTTAACTGGGACAAGATTTCATCCACTCCGTTCAGCAAACATACAACACACATAGCACATGCTCAGAATGACATGTAAGACGGTATGTAAAATATGTACATACTTTCATCAGTGGCATCTGGTCAGCAGTCCCCTGATACGAGGATGGCAGTCCTGTAGGAAACAGGGAAGTTATCGGTGAGTCCACTGATGACTGAGGAGGCCGATCCTCTACAGGTACAGGTATCAATGAGCAGTTGTTCGCTTTTCCCCGCAGTTTCCGCATCTATAAAATACAGACCCCAATGCTGAATTACTGGGATAGGGTAGTGTCCCTTTAAATCAGGGGTGGGCAAAATGCGGCCCGGGGGCCGGATGTGACCCACCAGGCCATTCTATCCGGCAAGTGGGGCCCCTAAAAAATTTAGAAAATTAATATTTATCTGCCCCTGGCTGCCTGTCATGCGGCCCTCGATGGCTTGCCAAAACTCAGTTAGTGGCCCTCCGCCCAAAATAATTGCCCGCCCCTGCTTTAAATAGTTTCTTAGCCCTCTACTAGTTGTCATTGGATGCGTGTACATGTGCTATTAATGTGGCTTAATAAACTCTGGCACAGTCTGCGCTGGATTTTATTGCTCCCAGGTGCCACATTTGCACGTGCTCCCAGGACCGCAGCACACTAAGTCAGGGCAGAGCAGCCCCAACTGGCAGGGGCCCCTGGGGGTCAGCCTGCTGGCCTGGGGCTGCTCCAACCCAGATCAACGTGCTGCAGAGGGACTGGCTGGGGCACAAGGGTGCAGGGCTGTGCCCCAGTGTCTACCCATGCACCGTGGTGCACTAAACTCCACCATAGGATAATACTTGTGTCTGGCAGTACTATCCTATGGCAGAGTTAATTAGTTTACTCCATCCTAATAGCATCAAACGTGTAGATGGTGATGTTTTACTGCAGAGCTTATTAGTCAGCTCCACAAGTAAATGTTTTGTGTAGATGTGCCCACTGTGTTCTGTATTTTAGAGTCCACCTAAATCCAGCCAGCGCAACAGGGCATATGCAGATAAGCCTGGCATGTTTGTGTGTATTTACTAAACACAGTTATTTGGGACCCAGCTGTGTCCCTGTGGTTTCTTCATATTATTTTTGTTGTGTAAGGAGCAATAGATACAACAAATTCCTACCCTGGGAATCTTAATTAATGCCTGTTAAGTCCAAAATAGCGCAAATCTACCGACCTTTCAAGGCTCTGTGGCCTTAAAAAAGTGAACACTGTCAGGCACTGTTTAATGTAATACAGGGAATTTGGTTTATTTTCTATGCTGTCTAGTTCTTTCTCATTGTTTTATGTATGGCGTTACAGTCTCTTTGCTTGATTTGATGTGATTTCATGAATGTGTCAGAGGCTCCTAGTGTGTCGACACAGATGCCCCTTATTACTGCTTT
>NW_017729019.1:16174513-16191282 GCF_001723915.1 Gavialis gangeticus | reverse complement strand
AGTTCTTTCTCATTGTTTTATGTATGGCGTTACAGTCTCTTTGCTTGATTTGATGTGATTTCATGAATGTGTCAGAGGCTCCTAGTGTGTCGACACAGATGCCCCTTATTACTGCTTTATAAATCTAAAGAATAACTAACTAACTAACAAACTTACTAACAAACTAACTAAATGCTTTAAGATCTGCAAATAGAAACCTCCGTGCAGCAGAAATGCAAAGTATTAATAGCTTATCCAGGCGAGTTCGCCAGTCCTGAATGCCAGCATTCAGAAGTGACACACGCTGCATACCTTGTCTAACAGACACATCAATACAAGATTAGATAAGGAACAGCATATTCAGACTGTCTAGAGCAAAAAAATATGTACCTAGCTTTGAAAAACAGGGGTGGAAAATTGCCGGCATGCATGATATTATTTTGGACCCCAGAATTGCTTAAATGGTCTAATTTTGTGAAAACATACATCAGTCTTAAACTAAACAACAAGTCATCTTTCAAAGTACAACTTAATAAGAACCATAAGATCTCTGATGACCTTTTGAGTCAGACATACTGTATACAGAATAAGGGTCCAGATTATAGTTTGAGTCCCATAATATTAATATGACGAATTTCCTTGGGTAAGGTTATATACCTGAAATTAAGCTGTGTGAAACGTAGTTTTGTTCTAAATGATCACTGCCATGCCTTTTCATTTCTGTGCACCTTTACATCTTTGAGGAGTTTTCTGCGCCCCTCGATGACAGCCAGCCATTTTATGTTCTGCTCTCCGCAGACTGTCAGGAAAAGAGATGCACACATGCTGCAGCTCTCTCACGGAGACGTTGCATTTGTGCGTTCTTATTTGTGGCTTTGATTAATCGAAAATAGAATTAAACCAGACTGAAATCATAGGGCTGCTCTTTATGTATGAAATAAAAATAAGAGTCCAGAGGCCATTTACTCTCCAAGCACAGACCTTTAAATGCACATAAAACAATATTAAACCAAAAGACAGAATGCAGATCTCTTACTTTCTGGACCTGCGTAGTAACCATGAGTTTCGTGCCCCTTCCCAGAAACTTTATGCAGTCTTTCCAAAACTTAGTTTAACCAGCTACTGTTAAGGTTTAAAATGTCTCTCCCCCGCACCCTGCAAACACACTTTTCATCAAGAGCCAAAACAAGAGCATCAATTCGCCTTGAGAAAACCTGTTCCTCTGGATAGGCAGATCAACCTGGAAGACCAAGGAGGTTTGAAGAATATTCTTGCATACGCTTTTTGGGACAATTAAGAACAAAAGGGGTAGTTTCAAACATTAGCTAACAGGTTAAAAATTCTCCTGTAGATAAAAGCATGCATACAAACAGGCAGGGAGACTAAATGCATCTGCATCAGGGTCATTCGCCAGTTCTAACTTTATGACGTGGGTCTTTTAAGACGCAAAATTGGAATCCCAAATCCAATTAGTCTTCATCTATCAAAAGACTGGCTCTGTGGTGGGACACATCTTCTTGAACTGGGCTCATTTCAAAGCTTGAATCTGTGGAAACCCTCTTGATGCTGTCCAAAAGGGGCCATTGGATAAAAGCAGATCTTAAGGATCTGAGTTTGGGTTTTGTGTGGATAACCATCCAAGACTCTGTAAGGAAAGAAAAGAAACGTGTATTTGGTCATCTCAGGCAGCAAACACGTTACAACACACTTATTTTATCTATGGGAGCATCTGCAGGGCCTTAAAGGACCCACGTCATAAAGTTGGAACTGGTGAATGACCCTGATGCAGATGCATTTAGTCTCCCTGCCGGTTTGTACGCATGCCTTTCATCCGATCACCTTAATATGTTTGTGCTGTCTTTACAGTACAGGAGCATTTTGGTCCAAGCAGAGGGTGCAGCAAAAAGCCCTGACTCGCAAGCCACCGTTACAAACACGGTCCCCGAGGCCGGCATGACGTAACCAGCTCTGCATTCCCACGGCTCTGCAGTGCACAGACAGACTATTTCAAACGCAAGCCTGTTACTCTAGGGTCAGCTCATGTTTACTGGAGGAGAGGGAGGCCGCGTTCAAGCATTCCTCGTTGCTGCCTCACCCTTACTCAAGCCCTCCCAGCCTGGTATCCCTGGGAACGCCTGTCCGGCCAGACTGAAGTCCACGGGCTTGACTCTGCTCTCAGGTGTAGCAATGTCAAGGGCAACACGGAGCCCGCATGCAGTAGAGGGCATGAATAAATGTTGGCTGGAAGGATAGGATCACCTGCAACAGCAAGATGGAGGATATGATCACCTGCAAGGGCAACACGGAGCCCGCATGCAGTAGAGGGCCATGAAGAAATGTCAGCTGGAAGGATATGATCACCTCCAACAGCAAGAGCCTGGAGTCAATGAACCACACACCCTTCTGGTCTTCTCTTCCTGTAAAGCATTGAGTGCCCCGTTGACTAGATGGAGCCTAAAAGCTCTGAGCAAGGGGCAGCATCACATTGCTCCTCTCAGGAGTAGCTAGGGAAAGAGTTGCCACACACAGCTCCCCTCTTCCTCATGTTGCTAAATCCTTGCCTGGCGAATGAGTGGCCATGCAACACCTATTCTCCTCCGCTCTCCAGCCCCTTCCCTTGTGTGCAACAAGTTGTCTCCACCGTAGAGCTGGGCCTGCGGATTGTACCTGGCTAAGCTGGGCATACGGGAGTGAGTCTTTATTCCCCCCTCTGAGCTGAGGCAGACAATGGCACAGTCTAGGCTATGGAAGAAGCAGAAACAACAATCCAAAAAAACCCCAAACCCCTCGTTAAATCAAACCCCTCAGAGGACGTGACTAATAATGACTCTGTGGCTTGGCTGTCAGGGTCTTCCCCCAGCTACAGCCCATGCACTACAGTCGAGGTCTGTCTGAAGTCACTGAGCAAGGAAACCCACCCACTGAGTGCATGCCCCTGCTCCGCACCTGCCCCCACTCCCCGGGGTGAAGCTGGGAAGGGAGCAGAGATGACACACGGAGGAATGGGGACTGCAGACATCTTCTTTGTGCCAGGAATTCCACTTGTGTGTGCGTCGGCCTGTGCAACAAAGAGCCCATCGGAAATCAAGTTCATTATTTGGCTTTTCAGCAGCTTTTCACGCCGGAGTGCTGGCAGGAGAGGCTGCACGGAGAGAAGCTGGGTGCAGCTGAAGTCTTCCTCCCTCGGAGAAGGGGGCTTGGTTCCTATGCTGGGCTCCAGAACTGGGAAGAGCAACAAGCAATCCCTTCTGCAGACCTCCTTCCACCTCTGAACCCGGCCTCCCTGGCTCAGGGCTGTCATGGAGCTGGCTCAGTGGCTTGGGGAGTCAGGTTCACAACTCTTATTTCTGGAAGGACTTCAGCAACCCCAGTGGGGAACACTAAGGGTCCCGTTCATCCACGCCTGAGGGCCCTTTGTGCTCATCAAGCTGGTGAAAAGGGGACATCTGGTAGACATTATCCCCCCTCCAAACACCCCAGTGCAGGAAGCCTCCCTCTGTGGTGCTGCAGAGCTTGCTGGGTCAGCTGTATATCGTCGCTGCAGCAGCTCCAGGTGCAGATGTATTCCAGGGTAGGCTGTGGGCACAGCAGAGGTTGGGTAGGGACAGGCTGGAGGAGGGAGAGATTAAAGCAGGAGTCAGACCAGACTGCACTGGGGTGCCCACAGAGCCAGGACAGAAGTGCCTTGGCACAGCAGTGCCAGGGTAAGAGGACACAAGACCTCAGGGGAGCAGAAGGTGCTTCTGGGTCCAGGCTGAGCTGCGCGGGCGGAGCCACGGGGCAAAGATGCTACAACAGCCAGAGGTAGAGCACATCAAGATTCAGGCATACAGCAAAACTCAGACAAAGTCTTATCTCCCTAGGCCGTCAGCCCCTACTGTAGATTAGCTCTTCCAGGCAATTCCAAGCCCGGGCAATGCCAGGGTTTCAGAGGAAAGAGGACACACCGGTTAATGCAGCCCAACTTGCCCTTGACTCATTTTGCCACCCGCCGTTCCCAGAAGCTCTGCTCATGGGGGCCCGGCTGTCCTTCCCCCTCCCACATTAACAAAAAAAATACTGTCACATCACAATGCGGGGCTCCCAAACCCGTCTGTGCGGCTGCCCATCCACCGGCTCATACCCCAGTGCTCAGAAAGCATTAGCCACAGGCAATATGCATTCCAGAAACATGGTCTGTCAAACAACTACAAAAACAAACCCTCCCGTTGCTAGAGAGCTCTTTTTATTCATTGTTTGTGCGCCCTGCTCGGCTTGGGAGGAGAGAAGGATTGGGACGAACCAGAGCTGCGATATCTGGGAACTGCCGCCAACAAACTGCCCAGGCCATGACTCCTAAAATGAAACAGCTTCCTCTCCAGATCAGCTATGCTCAAGATGCTCAGCACTCACTTGGTGTTATTTATATTGCCCAGTTGCACAGCTCCCTTCTGGTGGCTGGGGCTCCATTGAGCCCGGCCCTGAAAAACCCATGGGAAGAGGCAGCTCTTGCCCTGAGGAGCTCACTGATTAAACAGACATGGATAACATTAGCATCCCTTATTCACCGAGAGAGAAGTGGGATGGAGGGGAGTGAAGTGTCTTTGCCAAAAGTCACCCTGGCAGAGCTAAGGAGAAAATCTAGATCTCCGGAGGCCTATCATGTTGGGCGTTAACCACAAGGCCCCTTTTCCTCTTGAGCAACTTTAACATAGTCTGCGTATGATGGGCCAAATTCATCTCAGCTGTAACTCTCTGGAGGCTAGCAGCATTACACTGGGACTATATAATCCCTGTTAAATTAATTAAGTATCCCAACCCATCCCCTAAGGAGAGTGTGCGCAGCTGAAAAGGTGTGCAGAAACTTCCACGTTTTTGCTTGGTTTTCCCCTCCCTAAATTCTAGGGGATTAGAAACGTTTTGAAACGTGAAGTTTTTTCACCTTGATCTATGGTTGGCTGAATAATTTGGGGGACATAAAGAAACTGTGCAAAAGTCGTCAACGTGTTCCTCCTTTCTTTTTAAAGATCACTTTCTAAAATGGCAAAGGTTGTGGAAATCCCAGCCCCTTTCAACCAGCACTTGTGAGAACTGCTATCTCCTCTTTGCCGATGGAGACATGGAGGTAGAAAGACTCAAGATGGATTCAGGGATGTATTTTGGTAGCTGTGTTGGTCTGAGACGAAAGGAAATGTAAAACTCTTGGTTCAGAGAGGATACCTTTTATTAGACCAACTAAGAAATTACAAAAAAAATGAACTTTTTCTGCAAGCTTTCGGGTACATACCCCCTTCCTCAGGCTCAGGGCAAATTAAAGACGGTAAAAAGTCCCCACAGATAGAAAATAAATGGATGGCTTCAAGTGAGATGGATTCAAGCTTTTCTGGACAAGGTTATCCACATATCCGTGCTAGCAAAATGGAGATCAGGTCCTTATGATGAAGGCTTTTGGACCCTACCCCACTTTAAATAGGAAATGCCATGTTTTAGGGCCAAAAACCCCTTGAATATCAAGAGCAGAATTCAGGACTTTCTGGCCTCCAGATCACTCTCCAGATACACGAGTACGTTGTCTCTTTTCTGGTCTCTCTCAAGAAAGCCCTCAAGTGAGAAAATTAATCCTTACACAGAGCAGTGAGATCCTGAATGTCTTATACTCTCTTTTCCCAGTCTCACTTCCCAGTTAAAGATTTTGCTGAAATCACAATATCAGAAACAGAGGCCTTATTATACAGCGGCTCCCTTGCATATGACTAGGAACCCGTGCTAAAGACCTGGGCCCTATTGCTCTATGCACCATATGACGGAGAAACAAGACCCAGGGAGCTCTGGGTATCAAACCCATAGGCCCAGCAGGATGAATTATTACTGGGGAACCAAATTCTCCATCCACAAGGGCAGGTGTAACTCCACTGATACTGCAGAGCAGAGCTTCATTTACCCCCGTGATGAACTTGGCTTGGGTTCCTGGCTTTACCTCCGCGTCGGCTGGTGCTCTCAGCCAGCCCCTTAAGGTTGTTGTCTCATGCAGTTTGCTTTTTTGTATTTAATATTAATAGTAATGACTGTGGCAGTAAGATAATAAGCTTCAGTCAGATTAGAAGGGGGTAGGTTCTTATCTGTGACTGCTGAAGACACATGTCTTTCACCTGCTCCTTTAATATCCCCCATCTTTCATTTCTACCGCCTACCCCCCTCCCACTGTCTTAGAACAAAAGGGGTATTATTGTCCTGGGTCTTTTCAGGCTGCAGCCAGGAAGACCTGCTCCTCCCCCACCCCGCTCCCCGAATGTGCAGCAGTTTGAAATAAGGCTTTTTCCTCCCCGGCAGGAGATTAGCTCGGTTTGACAAGGCGGTGAACTTTAGGCAGGGTGAAATAGGGTCTCCTTGGGGAGTGGAGGCAGTTGAGCCCTGACTAATTCTGACAAAGAGAGGCACAAAAAAAACCCAAAAGGCAGAAAGCAAGAAGGAGGGGAGGCACTTACAAGAAGACGAAGAGAACGCTGGGGCCAAAGAACGGAAGGAAGGAAACAGGCAGGGCAAAGAAAGAAAGCAAGACAATGTGCAAATGACAGAACAACGGGCACATTTCAGAGCCACTTGCATTTCATCTATTGGATGTAGCTGGGACATCCACTAGCAAGGCTCCCGGCAAGCATTGCCCATGGCAAGATGATCCAAGGATTGCTTGCTGCTGTCTGCCCTGGGAAGCCCACATACATTAGGCATCCACCCATGGCCTTCTGGAGCAGAGACAAGAAGGGAAACCCAGGCTGGCATACTGTAAGGCTGCCAAATTTGGGGTGGGTTTTTTTTTCTTTCCTTAAGCAGCAGTCACTGGACTTGTGTCACTACCTGTGACTTGCAGCTTTCACTTGGTAAGAAAGATAATGTTTCTAGCTCCTGTGGCTGCAGAGAAAGTTAGAAGGCTCGATCCCCTCAAACACTCGAGTACCAGAGGTACAAGACGGTTTCAGGCTGGACATAAGGAAGAATTTCTTTACTGTCCGAGCCCCCAAGGTCTGGAACAGCCTGCCATCGGAGGTGGTTCAAGCACCTACATTGAACACCTTCAAGAGCAACCTGGATGCTTATCTTGCAGGGATCCTATGACTCCAGCTGACTTCCTGCCCCTCAGGTGCGGGGCTGGACTCGATGATCTTCTGAGGTCCCTTCCAGCCCTAATGTCTATGAAATCTATGAACACAAAGCGGGTTCTTTTCAAAATCTTCTGGTATTTAAGTCAAGCTGATGATATTTTGGGGACTAGCGCTTGATACGTCATTCTTAACTGCTTGGGCCTGGCAATAGAAGATGGAAAGCAAAGAGTGTGGTGCAGAAAATGGGCTGAAAATGAAAGAGACTGGTAGAGGAAAAAGAAAGGTGCCCAACAGACCTATGACCAGGGAGTCCCATGTGATACTGTAATACAATATTGTCTTGTAATAATACAATATTGATATTGTAATAATGATAACAGCAGTGACCCCAGCAAAGGAGGAAGGGGATAGAAGGAGAAAGCATGCACTCAAGCCTGAGGCATGAAAAGAGATCAGGACCAAGAGAAGGTCCCTGGAAGGGGAGCAGACAGGAAGAGAGTGAGGTGAACTAGTAGTGAAGGAGCTTTGACTAATGGGTGTAATTGCATGTAGAGATTTATCAGGGTGCCAATACATGGCTTGTGTTCAGGGTGTGTGTAAGGGGTTACTTATTCATGGCCCTTGTGCTGGTCTCTTTGCAAATGGGTACATTGCACTTAGCAAGCGTGGATGAGGGGTCCCCTGGGCAAAGGTACTGTGCAGGTCAAGGTTTTCCACGGTGTTTGACATCATGAGATGTTCTGAGGCAACCTATTTAGAAACAGCCCGGAGTAATTTCCCTGGGGCAGGGTAGAGAAGGAATGGCACAGAGTTCTTCTTCAGCTGAGTAACTTTTCTATTTAATTAGATTTTTAATTAATTAGCAAATGTTTGCAAATGAAAAGTTCTATATCTCTATCTCTCTCTCCGTATACAGCCATATGTGCATGTTGGCAGTGTGCTTGCATTATGCCTATTGCAAAAGTCAGGGGCTAACATGTGTTGCAAAAGTTCACTGCAGCTTGGAATTCAGAAGCTTTGAAATGTTTTCTTGGCCCAAGTCAAAAAAATACGGAGGGGAAGCTAAAAAGAAGTGATAGAGAGGAAGCAAATTAGGAACAGCTCCCCTCGCCTCCAGCTCATATCAAGTGGTACCTTATTACACTCATAATCCGGCTGAAATCAATGGGCTACACTGTTCCTTGTCACATCCCTGGGCAAGGGGTTGCACCACTCTGGGAGTAATTCCAGGATGGTTTATGCTGCAGAGACTCCCCTCCTTCCTCCTGGATAGGATTAGTAATTTGCTGATGGCCTCTATAAGCAGCGTGCGACATCACCTCCTGCATGGGCTTATTTAGCAAAGGGGTAGTAGAGTCTAGGCTCTGCCTCTTTACCACCAAGCTGCTCTAAAATGAGACAAGATTTGGTGACGTTCTATAAGTGGGGGTTTCCGACCCCCTCTCACTCCCCCACACTGGTCTGTAGGCCAAGACAGAGACTGGCCCTCTCCTCTGCAAGCACCCTCTATTCAGTGCCACCCTAATTCATTCCAGTGCAGGTCACTGGACTGTAACCGATTTCAGTTGCTACCAGTCTAGGTTAGATTTGAACCAGGGACCTAGTAGAGGAGTAAGAGCTGTCATCACCAATCATTATCAGTGCCTTGGCTCATTCACCCCTTCCTCCGGGCTAGGGAGGAGTGGATGTACCTATTGCATTTTGACCCCTCACAGACAGACGGACTCAAATTCCACTGCAGCCAATAGGTAGCTTTTTCTTGACTGCCGAAGATGACAGGTTGGTCCCCTGGGGTGCAATGCCCCTGGTACTACAGAAGGGGAGGTCCCTCCGCAGCCCCCCTGCCATGTGCCCTTCCTTTCCCACCTAGGGTCCAAGACCCAAGCCAACAGAGCCCCACAGGATCCAGTGCAGTGTATAGGACATCTGCCAGTGGCTCAGCAAACCTCTGCAATCGCTCCGTCCTGCCCAAGATTCCTCCTTAATGCTTATTAAGCCACTTGCAAATCCCGGGCTGAACATGGCTGCACAAGTTTAATAAAGCAGAAGACAGATGCCATCAATCATGTGAGCCCACTACGCATCTGGGGGAAATTCAGAGAGATTATTCTCTTCTCTTCTCCCCGCCTCAAGGTCTCTATGTATCTCCATAGACAACATCCCAACGTGGATCACTGCAACAGCAGCAAAGTGATGTTTCTCTCCTCTGCAGACACCCTCCAGCCCTGATACAGCTCTGCAGCTGCCCTCTGGGGCCATTGATTTCTCTTTGCTTTGCACCTCCCAACATTACAGTGAAACCTAAACCATAGATCTGAACTCAGCTGAGGATGAAGAGGGTTTCAAATGAAAGCCACTGCCCTCTAGAAGCTCCTTGATGGCCCATTGGAAATGAGCAGGTCCCGTAGCCCAGTTCCTGTGTCCACCTCTGCAGTTGGCAGGATTTTGCGGATTCTCTCATCAGAAGAGCTAAGAAGTGAATGCACCCAGTGTTTCCTTTGCAAGGGGAGGATTCATCTCAGAGCTATTGCTGCTGCTCTTTGAAATGACCAGAGAGGTTGCTATTGGCAATACCAAACACTGCATTCAGAGACTTGGGTGAAGGGGTTGAGGGGTGTCACCTACACTATGCAACATGCAAAGAAAGTTGGGTCCTGGATGCAGAGACTGAGCAATAAGCCACAGAGTGGGAAAGCAAGAGGGGGAAAGAGCATGACTGGTAGTTTAAGGCCCAAGCTTTTTATCTGATCTCCGTGTAACCGCCTCCCTTGTCTCCTCTTTGGAGTCCATGGCAGAGGGGAGGGAGAGGTGTGGGTGGGGATCCATTAAGGATGGATTAAAGGTAAACCAAATGTGTATATTCTTGGTTTGAATCCAGAAGACAGTATCTAAATACATTAGCCTGGAACAAATCTATGCCTTTGCTCAGGCTATTCCATCAGGTGGACTTTTCTCTGGGAAGATATAATTCATTTAGCAGATGTAGACACATTGCAGATACACTGCTTTAGCAGTGTACAAGCAGTGTTGTAACATGCTTCTTCACAGAGGAGCTACAGTCATTCCTTCAGCAAGAGGGATTCTTTATCAAGTCTTCTATCTTGTCTTGGGAACCCAATTTGGGGGAGCTTCCATTTCTTGGTGGAAACAGAAGCTCCCTTTTCTTTTTTTCTTTTTGGAGAGCAAGTTGCAAAGAAGTAGGTTGCCATCCTGTAATGGTGATCTCCATAGAAGTGTATTTGTTTGCTAGATAAATATTTTAAAGGGTTTCCAGACAGACAGATGAATAGATAGATGGATAGACAGATAGATAGATGGATGGACAGATACACAGATGCACACTCAGTTAGATAGACAGATAGATTTGGCTTTCTTTCCTCTAATGAAATTGGAGGTAACTACCCAACCGATGGCTAGAGGGATGCATATGCCCATCATGTACATTTTTAGGCAAGTGCAAAGAGAGGGGGTGTGCACGTAGCAGACATCTCTGTCTCTACTAACGACTGGGGAATTTCGACAGCAGGGAGTTCACGTCAGTTTGGAGGCACGCTCTGAACCTCACTTCCTCCTCCAAACTCATCTGGGCTTGACAAGTTTCTTTTCTTGGGCTTCCCAGTCTGGCTGAAAATACCTCGAGTATGTGCATCCCCAAGGGATTTCACCACTTCCACCCAGCGGCCTTGGATTCCTCCATCTGAAAGAAGGGAGACAGCGTGAAATGAAGACTAATGAGGGAAAACAGGTCTGGGCATGTGATTTTCTTCACTGAGCCAACATCCACTAAAGCAGCCTGGTCTCTCAGAGGAAATGCCCAGGGAAACCTCAAGGGCAAAGCGGGCATTGAGGTGAACATCACTGTAACATAGTACGTGTGGCTTGCTCAGGAAACGTGGACAAGTGGCAGAGTGACATGCCTTGCATGCCCCCATTTTGCAGATGGGGAAATTGAGGTACAGCTCTCCCCTACAGTATTCTTCTTCCTGGAGACTCTTCCCATCTACCATTGCCCCATGGGGGACTTACTCAGGCTCCACCCGCACCTCTGCCCTGAAGACTGTCTCCCCTTACTTGGTTGGCACCTGGAGCCATTTGTAATATGGCAGGGACTAGCCTGAGCCTGCAGTTATGTCCTCACACCTAGCAGCAGCCTTCAAAAGATCTCATGGCACCTCACGGCCACCCTGGCTGAGAATCACTGGTCTGTGATGTGACCGTGGTGAAGGGTGACCAAGGGGCAGCTCCACTGCTTCATGTCTGGATTTGGCGGGTGCAGAGTGGGAGTAGGCAGGCACAGACGTGCTTCCTTGGGCTTTCCAGAGCACTGCAGAGGTAGTACAGACACCCCCTTCATTCCCTACCTGGAAGACAAGGCTAATACCCACCCACCTACCTAGCCCAGTTGCCATGAAGAAAAATCCCCACATGCCCGTGAGGCATTCAAACACTGGTAATGGGAGCCATGGACGCAGATTGGTAGAAGCTGTTGCTTTGATACAACTATCCCTTGAACAAAATGACCTCATTACAAGCTTTAACTCTCTTCCTCACATGCCCAAGCTCACAAGCAGCTCCTAAAGCCTGAACCATCTGCTCTATATTGCTCTAAAGCCCCTTCCAGGTTTCCAGTGGTATCAGCTGGACTGCCGGTCCAGGGTGATGGATAAATAGGCCAGGCAGGCAGGGGTGATCTGTGGCCTGCGCACCGTGTCCTGCCGAATGCCAAACGCACCTTTTGTTTGATTTCTCAGTACCCTCAAGCTAGTCTGAAAAACCGAGAAAGGGGAAGGACTCAATTGTCTGATCTTTATAGGCGCCCATTCTTGTAATCAAGGACGTTATTGGCTAATATAGCACCCTGCCGTCCTTATAATGCTTGTGGTTCACTTCTCTGCTACTGCCATTAGCCACAGAAGGGTCTTGGTGGGTTTGCAGGGGCACGTAGCATAAGGATCGGGACTTCTGGTTCCCCACCCGCTGAGGAAGAGTGTTGTCTTATGGTCGGAGCAGGTCTGTAAGGCAGCAGGGCAAGGGTCCTATTCCCAGCTCTGCTGACTTGCTGCGTGAGATTCCCCACAGGCCACCCCACCTCTGTTTTCTCACTGATGAAATTGGGAGGCTGAGACCTGTGTCATGGTGGGCTGTCAGGAGGAGGAATCCTAAAGCACTTGGGCATCGAAAGAAGTGCAAGGGGCTGCAAAGTGGAGACACGTTGCTCAATGCAGGGAAGGTGGCGAACGTCAGTCTGAGCCTGCAAAGGCAGGAGGTGCTCGGGTCTCCCCCATCCCCCTGTTTCTCCTCCTTCCATCTTCCTGCTCTTTCTCCTGCATTCCCCCCTCCGCTCCCCAAATCAATCAGACTTTAGACTAATAAATAATGAGCAAGGAAATGAAAGGAAAGGTGGAGAGCGGCATCCCTCAGTTCTGCAACTGGAGGGACGGAGCAGTGTCTGGGCCAGAGCCTACAAATGGCCAAGCTGATTTCAGCAGGAGCCGTCCAGTCCAGCCCAGCGCTGGTGGTGGGATGCCTGCCAGGAGAACATGTGGGATAGATTATCCACAGTGGCTTAGAAGGGCTTCTCTCCCTGCCACTCACCTATCTGCCCGTGTGACAGAGGAGATGGCAAAAAGGTTTTCACAGCTGGAATAAATTGAGGGGTGGGGGGGAGGGAGGAGGAGGAGGAGGAGAGGTTGGAAAGAGACAAAAAACAACATTGAACTCAAGATGGAAGAAAGACAGTATTAGCAGAGGTAATGGAGAAAATATGTATGCGTGTGTGAGAGAGGGTATTTTATTTACAGCCTGTTTGTTTGGTGTTGCCCACACACGGCGAAAGCCAGGCCGTGGCTGGGCTCCGGCAGCCCAGAGTCATCCCAGTAGGCGCTTTGGCTGGGAGAGGTGGAAAGAAGAGAGAGAAAGTGAAAGGGGGAAAAGAGGAGGGGAAGGAAGACAGAGGGAAAAGAGAAAGAAAAGGAAGCGCAGAGGGATGTGAGCGTAAAGCACGAAAGCATTAAACACAGGGCACCAGAAAATTGCTGGGGCTGCCTTTGCGTCCAAGCTAATCTCTTGATACAGGAGAGATAGATCGGTTGATACCGCTGCATTTGCTCCCTGTAAATCTTTGCGGTTACAACACGGTGTCGCTTATCGCAGGATCTCAAAGCATTTTGCCAGAGCTGTCATCCACCTTTCTTTCTTTTTTATTCTTTGCAGCTGAGCAAACTGGGACTAGCGGAGGGGGAGCTGCCTCAAGGAGCCTTGTGCTGTGGATCAGGAGCAGGGTGGGCGTCAGGCTCAGGAGCCCTGGCTGAGCCCAGTCCACACATCCTGCTGTCTTGGGCCAGGACCATCCACGCTTCGGTGGCTCTGTACAGCCTGGTGAGTCCCCTTTGTCTGCGGACCACGTTGTGAGAGGAGCGGATGACAGGCACGAGGACTCAGCACCAAGGAGAGGATCAACCACAAGTGTCTCACTCTCCCTTTCCTTGCATGTCTCCGAGCCCCAGCCCCTCCTGACACGGCTGGAAATTTCCTCCCCCGACCCGCTCGCTCCATCTGCTCCCCATTGCCTCGGTTGCAAGCTTTAAATTGTTGGTCATTAGTCACCGGGCTATTTACCCAGCCTTCTCATCTGAACCGTCACGCTTCAGACGTGCCCAAGCCGCCCCAGGGCTGAACCTCCCACCAGGACCCTCGATGTACGCTTTAAAGAGCTGGGGGATCGTTTAGCAAAGATGGCACCACAAAGCCACCTACACCAGATCCGGCTGCAAGGCTGGTACCCAGGGCAGAGATGTTGAACTCCCCCACTAAAGTGTTTTATTCTTTCCTCTCCCCCCCCCCCAAACTTGTGAAACATTGGAATTAAGATAATAACACACCTTAATAATATTATCCCTTGTCGAGTCCATAAAAGTCCCCTCTTGCATTACGGCATTTGAGAGACTATTAAGTTTTAAGGCCACGAGATCTCCGTGAAGGAGAGAAGTCATTTCCATTTTTTTTTCCCCTTTTGAGGGCATCGGGGTTTATGGGGCAGTCAGCGGGGAAGATTGACGAGGGTTGCGTTTGCTGGCATGTGGACCCATAAACCTGGTTCTTAGAGGGCAGGGGGAGCACCAGGGCATGGGCAGAGGTGGCCGGAGATCCAGGAGCTTCAGTCGGGGTCAGGGAAGCATCTGCTCCTTGGGCAACCAAGTGATTTTTGACGGTGGCTCTTGTCAAGGCTAAGTCCCCTTTGAGATGTCAGGAATGCGGGGGGATGCGGAGAGGCCTCCAGGCCAGGTTGACCCCCTGGCCCATAGGCATTTCAGAGGAAATGGGAGCTTAAGCTGAGCTCCAAGAATGCACCAATGCAGGTCCTTCACTGTAAGCATATGAGCATTTCAGGGGAGCTCACAACTCAGAGGCTTTGCTGGTTGGGGTCTTCAGGGCCCCCCATCCTGTTATCACAGGGGCAGCATAGTCCAGCTCAGGGGGAGCATTGGATCCGTTCCTGGCTCCGCTGCTGACCTGTAGCTGACCTTGTACAGGCCACTTCCTTTGTGCCTCCGCTCTTCCCACCCATCCTCCGCCTAACTTATTTAGATTGCAAAGCCTGCGGGGTCAGGGATGGTCTTTTTGTCCATGCCTGCACAGCACCCGATGCAGTGGGGTCCTGGTCTCCGCTGGGGCTTCTGTGTGCTGCAGCAGTACTGAATAATAATAATTAATGAAGGTAGCAGTCAACTGCTCCTGTCTGGGGTCTCACTCCAGCTATGAGGCTTCGTCTGCACTTGTAGTGTGTGGCCCTGGGTGCTTGCTTCCTGCTCAAGGATGTAAAACTCTTGACTAAGTGAAGCTGCACCTCCCGTCCTCCAGGAGGTGAGTTCCTTTAGCCCCATTTTACAGATGGGGCAACTGAGGCACAGCAGGGGGAAATGACTTGCTCCAACACAGTGGCAGCAGCAGAAATCAGGAGTACGCATATCCAGCCCCCTGTTTAAGCCAGTCTGTTGTAAGTGAAAGTACCCTGAAAATCATTGATATCATTCTTAAAGCTTCCAGTACTTCTTGATGGGACCACTGCCTGACATTTGTACTGGCATGTTATTTATTCTGTTTATGAGAAGAGACAACCCCCCCCGCCCCCCAAAATATTTGCACTTTCATTTATCAGGGGAAAAAACTCCCAACACAGCCATGCATCACGGTTACAAAGCCATGTGAGAGCTAAAAATCCTGGCCAGGCCACAGATTAGACCTTTCCAGGGCAGAATCCTGGACTCCCTTGAAAAGTTTGCATGAAAAAGCCGGGTCTGGGGAAGATTGGTCAGTGCCCGTGTAAAATTGCTGGGACAGGCCGAGCTGCGAAGGCTTTTGGTTTTGCAAAGCTGGGTCCAGAGGTGGTTTGGATGCCAGTGACATTCAATCCCCTGTGGAATGGGGCTGGTTTTCACCTGCTATGTCCCTGGGACCTAGTTAAATCAAACCATTGACGTGGTGAACGCGGCTGCACAGCAAGACTCTCTTTCATACATAGGCTTTGGCTCATCATAGCGTATAAGCATGGTCTTTTAGCATGTGAGGAGCTCTACCGGATGCCTCTGTGTAAGCAGCCTAAAACTGTACTGGACTTCGATTCAGCAAAGCACTTCAACTCAAGTGCAGGGACTTAAGCGCATCCGGAAAGGTAAAGCCACATGCTTTGCTGACTCGGAGACCTTGAAACCAGGAAAACTGCAGAGAAAATACAGACATGCATCTCTGAGCATGAATGGTGACATGGAATAATATGGAGCCATGTTCTGATACCAACATCAGACATACCAAGCTGTCACAGGGTGCCTTTGGTCTATCCCAACAGCTGGCAACATCTCATTGCTTCATTCTCCCGATGCACCTCTGATTAGTAAAGGCAAGGCTTTACCTTACGCAGGCGGAGGTAGCTGGGGGAAGAGGTGTTCTGGAGCTACAGCAACATTGCAGTTACAACAGTGGTGAGGCAGAGGAAGGAAATGCAGGTTGGCAGAGTAATTAAAAAGGCACACTCCCAGCTTTGGAGCAGTAAGTCTTGCAACACCACAGAACTAGGCAGCTTAGAGCATGAGGGAAAACAGCAGCAGCATCTGTGCTTTTGCACAAGACTGCACAATGGCTGCGGCCCCCATCGACTATCATTTAAATGCACCTTTCTCTATCGCTTTTCTTCAATATACAAAAAAGCAAAACACGAAAGCAGCATGCTCCTCACCCCTCCCAAACAACATCATATGGAAGCAACGTGAAAGCTAAGAGTTTAAAGATCTGGTTCTGCTTCCGTCGCCATCTGGGGGAAAGCTCCCATTGACTGTTGTGGCATTATGATGTGGAAAAGACCGGGGCCTTTATTCTCCTCCTACTCTGGTGTGAAACTGGAGTGGCCTCATTGAAGCACAGAGTTCAAGCAATGTGAGAGAGAGACGAACTGCTTCTCACATCAATTCAAAAGTTCCCCAGAACAGTAACTTGCCCCCCAACACATGAGCAGCATGTTATAAGGGCTCTTTCACGCAGCCTTTTTTTGTCCGGAGGGCTGTTCTGAAGCCTAATACCACTCTGCCTAACTTCAGCTTGCTTTCAGATTTTTAATCTGTTTAACGGATTTCAGTGCTTATCCCACCTAGGAGCAAAACATGCTCCCCCCCACAACCCCAGCCCCACCCCCAACCTATGTGACTGTAGGCTTGGGCA
>NW_017729019.1:16146236-16174470 GCF_001723915.1 Gavialis gangeticus | reverse complement strand
CCCCAACCTATGAGACTGTAGGCTTGGGCAGGAAAACCAAAAAGTAAAACTGAGAAGAACGCAAAGTGAAGCTTGCACCACTGCATTAACAGCGCCCAGGACTAAATGCAAATGAAAGGAAAAAATAGATTTGATACTGGGAGTAAAGAAAGGTTTACAATTCCTTTGCTTTTCACACTCTCCGCTATTATTACCAGGAACACACATGCAGACATTTATTTTAAATACAGGCTTGGATTCGGGTACTTATTTACTCCAAATTTATACCTGTGGAGTGCCATTCAAGTCACTGATTGGCACCAACGTTAAGTTTAGACTCTGGCCCATAATATTTAACTTGCCATTGTCTTTTTTAACGGTCTATTCTATGCAGCGTGGCAGATTTAGCTTTGTTTCGGGGGATCATAACTGTTCGGTTTCCCTGCTTCCGAAACTCTGTCACTGACTCCTGTGATTTTATCATGGGTTTCAAGATAACTGGTGTTTCTCTTAAAACTCAGAGCAACAGAATCCGCTGAGAACCTCTACTGACATTATCAACGGAATAATAGTTTTCTGGCCCTCGTAGTTGCATAAAAGCTTGCAAATGTGATCACTGAATACTTCAAGAATCAGAATCACAATAAACAGATTCCTAATTTTTTAAAAAATTCTTAGAATCCCAACGTTTTAAAGACAAATCCATGATTTGGGGGGAGAGAGGGCTGATTCATGATTTTTTTTTGGCCATATTATGGGAATTTTAATGTTGACCTTAAGGAACCCGTCTCATATATATCATGTTGGCTTTGAGTATGTTTCCGACACAGGGGCCCTCAAGATTTTTCACATCCACCGCTACCTCCGATCCACCCTATCAACCTGTCTCAACTGAACCCTAATGCACCAGAATCAAACTGAATGTCACTTTTTCTTTCAAACCAAACCCCAAGACCCTGTAAGAAAAAAAAATCCCCATAGGACTTGGACTCTGATATCCTGACTTTATCAGTGTGATAAGCCTTTTCGCTTACATTATTGTTTGCAGGCCTGCAAGACTTGGTTCTTCTTCTGCCAGATGAAAAGAGTTGCTTTTACCAATGGCACTTAAATAGCTGGTGCATTTGCTGTATTAGATATGCCTATATATATATATTGGAGAAAAAAAATCTCCCTAATGTGTTATTTTTCATTTATCTTTTCAGTGTCTAAAACAATTCATTCACTTCACAGGGTCTAGCATGATATATATAAATATATATATATATAAATATATATATACACACACATATATACACAGAGCTAATAGTTTCTCACATGCTTACATCCGCTAAGCACATGCCAATGAGCAACTATTAAAATGTATCGTTCATCAAAAGGAATCTATCATAGGTAGCAACTCTGCCTCTGCTTTCAGGTCATTATTTTTGGAGAGCATCTCTCATATGAACCCTACTTCACATGCTGTAGTGATGTAAAATATAGCCCTGATGCCTTAGGATGCTACTGCCAGAATTACACTGAATGCCATTGCATCCCTGCACAAAGAAAAAATCCTGTTCCTGACAGATTGCATGGGACTTTACAGGTGCAGTTTCAACGTATGACAGGCCAGGTTGTTAGTCAGAAGTTACTCATGCACACTGAAAACATATAATGGGATGACTTGTGCAAGGGACTATTCACACTCTTCACGGCACATGCAGTCCCCAGCCTTTCTTTATGTGTTTACAACCCTCCGACTAGTGGGAGGGAATTCTTGTTGCATAATTTTTTGTCCATGAATTTTTCGTCGATCAACACTGATCAGCCTGTGAGACAGGAGACAGAACGCCATTTGGATCCAGTGTGACAATTTCTGTGGTTGGGTTTATACCAGTTTAGGTGAAAGATCACCACAGATGCCAACTAGCTCCAAAAAGCCAGATTCTGGGCATCCACCAGCTCCACACTACTATGTCTCCATTGCCTTGGATTTACCCAGAGTCATTCCAGATTTACACTGAGCTTGAAGCCACCATTCCTGATTTATACCTGGGTGAGAAAGCGGAGAGGCCAGCCCATTGCCAACCCTGATTTATAGCAGCACCCCCATGTACCTGGCTGATGGGGATCTCAGGATTTGCGCCTCTCTGCTTTTAGAGGATTCCCTTTAAAACAAACCCAAGCTGTCAATGCCGCCGCGCTCCCTGCCCAGCTTCCCCACGCTGCCTCGGCATCTGTCTCCCCTCGCCCTCTCCCATTTGAGGTGTTTATTTAATTGTTTTCCCTACTCCTTGGTAGCAGGGCTCTTCTGCCATTAAACCCTGCCATCCGCATTCTGACTGTGTAATTTAAAGCTATAGTTAAATTATGACTTCTCTGAACCTGTTGTGGCACTGACGCATAACCCTAATTAAATGATCACATCCATTCTGAAGGCAGTCTTTTCTCCCCTCAAACGTTAATTACAACATAAGAGGCTTTAATGGCTCGCCTCACCTCCAGCTCCTCGAAAGAAAGGTCATGCGATTAATTTTCGTCATTAATCTTTTCCCAATGTGGACATTGTGCTGTCACTGGAGCCTATTAAACCCCCTTTGTCCCCCCCCCCCTTCTTCTTGCTTTCCCCCACGCCACCCCTCCCTGTCCCCAAGTGAATGGAGAGAACAAAAATGTTTAAGCTTCACTTTGGCTCTTGTGCGTTGGGTGGGGAGGCAGAGGCCCAGGATGGAGGAGGGATGCGGGGTCTGCTGCACGGGCACAGAGGGTCCCAAGGTGCTGGCTGGCCAGATGGGTAAGGGGATGCAGGTTGGGGAGCACTTTTTCTGCTGCCAGGTGTCATGTGAGTGGGCACTGTGTCTGCTGAACAGGGGCATCCATGGGGTCTTCAGGTGGGGAGCAATGACTACATGGATCTCAGAGCGTGGAGGGCTGGTTTCCCTGGACAGGAAGGCCTGGGATGCTAGGGGCACTGGGTTATAAGGTAGACAGAGGGCTCCAAGGCCTGGGGCACTGGGTCTCCAGGGATCCCAGGCTTGGAGGGCGCTGGATGTCACGGATGAGGAAGTGCAGAGGTGTTGCAATGCTAGAAGACACTCTGGGACTGCAGGACAGATGTGGGGATCCTGCTATTTCAGTCTCTGGCTCGGCTGGCTGGGAAGGCACAGGGGTCAGAGGCACTGGGTCTGTGGGGATCTCCCTGGCGCAAAGCAGCTGCTCTGCCTGCCTCTCGTGGTGGGTCTTGTTTTCAAAGTCATTTGTTTTTCCAAAGGAAATGGGCGTTTTTCTAAACCCCACCAAATCGGATTCAGTGACTTAATCCCCTGAACCTTGGAGCAGGTCTAATTTCAACCTGCCCTCCTCCTCTGAACCACGCAGCCCTTGTTCCTTAGAAGATGGTTGGGGGGGGGGGAGGAGAACACACGTTTAGCTAATTTGCAGTATTGTTTTAGCTGAAACCAAGGTCTGAATAATCCCCTTTCATGCAGGGTGACGTAATTGGGGAGTGAGTCGCTCCATGGTGGGGGCTGGCAGCCAGCATGGGGCTGTTTGAAACTGCTGCTTTCGGCAGAAAAGTGCCTCAGGATCATTTGCGCAGCTGAATCCAAAATGCCAAGTCCCCGGACTCTCGGCATGCTCCAGTTTGTAGGGTCTGAGTGCTCTCCTGGAGGGTATGACCCATTTTTAGGGCCTCCCTCAAACTGACTGACATCCTTTCGTTCCACTCCCAAGGGTGAAGGCTCATGGGAGAAAATAATAGGGCTTTTTAATAGAGGGGAGGCAGATGATAGTCACCTTGCATAATAAATACATGACAGGGAGGTGACCTGATATCAGGGTGATGGGCACAGAATAGGAACCTGAATATTCAATTCTATTCTATTCTAGGGTCTCAAGCCACACAACTGTGATCAGGATCCCTACTTCAAAACCCCCTGGAAGCTGTTTCTGCAAATGGGTAGTTTTGCTTCAGCCAGCAACTATGGAAAACCATAATGCTCAGCCTCCAGACCACAGGCCAGATTCAGCCCAGAGACGACCCACGGGTCTTCCCTGGGGTTCAGAAATCTGGTGGCAAGGGAGAGGTGGCTGCATGAATTGCTACTCCCCTGCTGCCACATTTCCAGACTTGTGCAGAGCCCTGTGGGCTGGATGACATGGCCCTGCATGCTAGATCATGGCAGCGCAAGGTCAGGCTGGCACATGGGGTCACTCTTGTGGTCAGAGCCGGGTGTATGGGGTTGGGCTCGCACGGGTGTCAGATCTGGTGCATGCGGCCAGGCTGGTGTGCTGGCCTGCATCCATGGACTGACCCTGCGCGAGATCCAGCCTGCACGTCCGTCCTGTGCTACTCATCTCGCCCAGGGAACCGGAAAAGTTGAGCACCGCTCGCCTAAAATAAGTCAGCTCTGCCCCATGCAGCTCACCAAGACTCACAGCCAAGCCCGTGCCTTAACCCTCTCTCTTCTTGTTTTTCCCTGTCTAGACCTGGGATAACTATCAGGTTTCCCTCTCCTAGACACAGCTCCCTTCCCTCTGTGATTCCATTGATCGAATCAGAAGGCAAGAGGGCTACCATAGTTTTTTTGCCAGGGGATTTACTTGCAGCTCAAACAGAATGGGCAAGATCAGCATGGCATGGCAAACATTCATTTGATTTGGGGAATCAGACTGGAAGCTCTTTGGGGCATAAAAGTCTTCATATGCTCCTTGGCATACCATGGCCCTGATCCTATCTGGGGACTTTCAGTATCACTGGAATACAAATTAAGATCAAGTTCACGTCCGTGTTGCTTGCAGGGCCTCAATGGCACGGGGCGCAATTTTGTTTGCTGAGCTATTCAGGTTGCAGACGCTCTCATGAATGTGCACTTCCATGAGCCTTCACACTTGGGATGTTTATGAAGCCATCATGAACGCTGTTTACTTCTCATCCAATCAGAGAGCAGGACCAAGACAATGTGACTTCACTGGCCAATCACATAACAGAAAAAGGCGAATTCTGTCTGGCAAATCCAGGAGACCACAGCCATAGGCAACAGTCAGCAAGTGACTGAGAAGCTCAGATAGATTCACGTTAATGGTCTGAACAATAATTTGAAATAAGGGAAGATGCACGTATGTTCACAGAAAAATCAGGAAAAGGAAAGTGACTGAATTCAATGAATAAATGATTTGCCCAGCTCTGCCCAGCATCTAGAATGTATTAAAAATATGGAATGAGAAAAAGTGTGTGGGTAGCATCTCGTTTCTAGCCCATGGGCCAGATTCTGACCCTTACTTTCACTGAGATCAGTGGAGCCATGCTGAGTTATGCCAGCAGAGACCTCTGTATCTTGAATGACACTAAATTAACTGATGAGAGATACAGATTTATCGGGTGGAAGGAGGAGGGGGAGGAATTGAAGCCAAAAAATGATCTCTATGAAGGTATTAGACATAACAATAATAATTAATATATTCCCTATTATCCCCTTTATCAGTTAGAAAATAAATGACTGACGGTTAAAGCCGTCTTATAGATTCCTACATACGGCATAATAGGAATGTGAGCGTGTGCGTGTTAAAGCATAGCTATTTAATTCCAAGCTAAGTACAGGAAGTACTGACTGTCTCCCCATAAAGATACAAAAAGAAGGTTTTACCCCAGTGTTAATTTGGAGGCCTGTATGAAGTTTGTGGCTTCTGGATTCTACATCATTATTTATTACCATCAAATGGTATCTTGGCGAGAACAAGGTATGTTCTTCTTCCTTCAAGACAAAAAGCAGAGATGGGCCTGACTGAGATCTCCACTTCCAACCGTCCACCAAATGTTGGTGGTAATCCAAAGTGTGGTCCCAAACTTTCTGCCTTCGGTCCACCTTTATTTGTCAAATGCCAAACCTTCTTGACCCATAGATAGAGGTGGAAGTTCCTCAGGATTCAGGACAAACTAGACAGTGTCACTGCTACAAAGAGCTGTATGTTGCTAATTCAGAACCATAAAAGTGTCCCACTTTTTATACCAAGACAGGTGCAAAATCCAGAACAGGATTTCTAACAGCCCTGCAGTCCTTAGGACATTTGGGTTTAGGGGCATTTGCCCTATTCAAATGATCATAATGGTTCTCTCTGGCCTTAAAATATCTGACTAGGAAAATTCAGATCTGAGTTATGGTTTGGACTTGCTATCCACCTCTGCATGTTGGAATTTGATCACGCTTGTGCTAGGTAGAAGGGGGCGACTCCAAAGGTTGGGCCCAGCTCTGGGTTTGGATCCCGATTCTTTCTGGAGGTTGAAGAATGATTGTGTATTTGGACACAATGAAACATTTTTGCCACAGTTTGGGCCAAAGGGGGCGTTTGGGGGGGAAACGGTATTTATTTTCCCATCAAACCACAAACGCTCCTCCAATCCAGGAGGCCAGGGGTACGCAGCAACAAGGAACAAGAGGAATAAAACCACCCCTCACTGAGAAGGAGGTCCTGTTCATCATGAATGCCCCTAAGATCCCCCGCGGCTTTGGAACCAACATGCACCGAAAAAGATGCCCAAACCCCTCCCACTGCTCATCGCCAGCAGCAAAGAGTCCTCCCCCATTTGGGCACCCTCCTTCATTTTTTTTTCCCTTTTGTCCCAAGGACATTGGGGACATCACGTCCACAGTGCACTGTGCAGCAGGATAATAATAATTAATAACCATTAGCAACAATAAGGATAATACTAGCGGCCGGACAGACTCACTGTGCAGAAGAGACACTTCCCCCCCCCTACTTTAATGAAAACAATGATTTGACTTTGAAGAAAGTGACTTTTTTTTTTAAGTGAAAGCTGAATCCAGTCCTCCCACCCCCCCTGCACTCCTTCTTCAACCCCCTCCCTCTTTTTTTTAACTCTCCTTTTTTCTTTTTCTTTTAATACTCTGCGTTCTATCATGCAAATCCCCTTTCAAATTATGAGAGTATTAGAGCCATCAGCGGTAATGTCACCGCCACAAAATGAGTGCAGGGACTTAAGCACCTAACGAACAATGAAATGTGCGAGCCCTGGGACAGGACAATTAAGAACTGGGCTTAGCCAGCCAGGGAAATTTATTGCTATCAAATCCATATTTCTATTTTCCCCCTGAACAGTAACCTATTTGAATATGATTAAAGGGTTTCATTAGAGCCGAGAGAAAGGCCCGTGTCCCGTCGTTCCTTGTGAGCTCACAAACACGCGCTCTGCAGACAGCACTTTGGGGAGGAGGGGAAGGAAAGAAAGGAAGGAAGGAAGAAGCATGTGGGACGGATGCCCTGGGTCAGCAGATCCAGAGAGGGAAGAGGGAGTTCTCTGGGAAGCTGGCCAGCCGGCACGGGCTCCCTGAGGTCTTACAAGAGAAGCAGTGTTCAGGGCCTGGTCTTAAAACACTGCAGGCATTTCTGAATGAGCTCAAGTATCAAGTCAATGGGAGCTGGGCAAAAGCAGGCAGCTGCCTTACAACATGCAGTGAAGGGTATAAAGCAAAGATTACCCACACCCAGTGGTGTTACAAGAGCTACTGAGTCTAATGTCATGCTACCACCTTACTCTAAGGGGTTGAAGGTAAACTGGGAAGGAGACACAATCTGGTGCCATGCCACAATCTTAAAACTTGGGGTGTTTGACAAAACTTAGGGGGTACTCAATGCTGGGACCCACTGCAATGTGAAACCATGAGGCATGGTTCTACTTTGTGTGCCCCAACATAGCTGATTTAAATGTGTGTAATGAACTGCAGTCGTTATTATCTACAATATTATTTCACCAATTGGCTAGAACCAGTAGGGGCAGACAGACGTGCAGCATCCCAGTCTAACTCATAGTGCTTCACAGAAAGCGTCATGAATTAGACCGACTCTCCCAACCCGACAGATGTTAGCTGTTGAGTCGGAAGGGTGGGTGATCGAGCTCCACTTTGAAGCCAATCCAGAGAGAGAGGCTGCGTGTTTGCCGAATCTCTCTCTCAGCCCCGTTTCCCTGTCTCCCAGCTCCTGTGCTGCCTTCTGAGACAGTACTGGGGGTGGAGCTGGGCTGCATCAACCCTGCCCTGCTCCTGGCCAGGGACAAACAGAAGTTAATGAAGGTGCTCTGAATTGAAGCACCTTCACCTGAACCTTCATTTAATGAGTGTTTAATTTGTCCTGCAATTGGGCACTTTTAACGCTCTCTGTAGCCACACACTTCTGTCAGTGCCTGGCTATAAAGCGCTTTCAAAGGGCCGATCACATGACAAACGTAACTTCTGTCTGCACCTAGTGGCTGCTAAACCTACTTGGGAATCACTGTAGGATGAGGGTCACGGGGCCTGAAGCAGAGCATTCAGAAAGGAGCATTCCCAACAATAGACATGTCCTTACTGAAGTCAAATGAAAATAACATTGGGTTAGGAAGGAACTCCTGTCAAACCATATGCTGCCTTCCACCAATGTATCCCAACCACTCTGCAACATGAACCGAGGAAAGTGCATAGCATCCCCAATACTATCGCTAGAGGTTATTTATTGTGAGTGTACTACCACTCCAGTTGAGGCTTACCAGTAGAGCTCAATTTTATCAGTGCTAGAATATTTCAATCATAACCATTCAGTATTGCCATTCCTAGAGTCTATTTATCAGTACAGCTCAGTATTATTCTCACCATAGACGTTTTATCACTCAGGTGGGCTATTAGCATTACTCGAATATCATCATCACTCCAGGGAGTAATATATTTATTACTAGAGTTCACTATTATTATCACTAGAAGAGTTTTGTCCCTAAAGCTCACTCTTTATTATCACTAGTTTTATGTCTCAGTAAGTATTACTATCCCCGAGTATATTTATCATCAGAGTTGGTAAGAGTGTCACCCAGAGTGGAACTGCAGAAACATTCTGCTTGTATATATTAGTTGATTTGCTTCCTCCCTCTTTGTATGGCTTCTTCTGGTGTTGGTTTGCACCACACTTTTGGACATACAGTCTAAAGAGCATGAACTTATGTAGAAAGCTAATTTCCAAGCAGCGAGCACAGCTACTTCCAAATGCCAAATGTTACATCTACCTAGGACTGGCCAAGAGAGGGGAACAAGGAGCGAGGTGTGTCTGCTGTGGGTTACATTCTCATAGCCATCCAATCGGGGGAAAGAAACAATTCCATGTCACTCCGCTGATGAACCATGACCAACCACACAGCTGATATTCTGAATATTGAGCAGCTAATATGTGCAGCCACCTGGTCAGATTTGAAAACTTGAGAAACAGCCCATGAAACAAATGGGATGAATGAATGAAAGGAAGCCACAGTCCTGACTTCCAGCTCTCTACTCTAACATCTAGACCCTGAGATATTGCTGTATCTGGGGCAAGATCTCCCAATAGGGTAATGAGGATAAAGATGGTGAGAAACTCAGATACTACAGTGATCAAGGGCATCATCTCTAGATCCACTATTACTAATATGCAGAGTATTTATTATGAATCCATTATCTATTTATTATCAATCCAACATCCATGCAAAGCAACAATACTACTAAGTTTTATTAATTATCATTATTTGCTCCGCAATAGTCTATTATTTCTGACTCAGGTATGTCATGAATCCCTGATGTTCCCTTGTAAGCCACTGTGTCTCCAAGGGGCTGAAGGGCTAACTCAGAATCACTAAGGGATGGGACTGTAGAGCCAGAGTCACTCATGAATACAGAAGCAAGCCATCCTGAAATCCCTGTGTACTGTGAGGTCTGTTCTCCTCTTCCCCATGACCGGAGATAGATCAATTTAATGGACTGGTGCTTAATTTTAGCCTGTCAGGTGACCCAAAATGCCAGCACCACTTTTCATCTGTTTATATAGTTCTCTGTTAAAAGAGCACAGAAGACTTGAACTCAGATTTGAATTTGCAAACCATTCTGCTTCTCTCTCGCTCTCTCTCTTCAAGCACAGCTGCATTAATTTCTCCCTGGTATTTCTCTCCAGGGCCTTCCCCATGCAGATTCCAGTGAGAATTAGAAAAGGCATCTCCAAGAGAGCCCAGCTTGGAGAAAGATAACTCTGGAGTCTATCACAAGGCCATAAGGACATATATGGATAATGGTCCTGATTTTTGGATCATCACCAGACCCTCCCCACTTCCAAATCCCCTTAGGTCAAGAGCTTCTTCTTCCTGGCCTGTTGATGCTTCCCCTCCTCCTTGTTCACCCCAAATCTTCACCACATCACCTGAGACAATGACTGGAGAGGGTGATGTAACTCCTAGCACTGTACGTGTTTCGAATCCCTGCCTTCTGGTGCATGGAATCAGACATGGTCAACTGTGTGTCACAGGCCCTATACTGCTAAGAACAAATGAAGTTCCCTTTGGGCGCATCTACACGTGCTGATTTAAGGCACATTAGCCATTTTTAAAGTGCATTCATGGCACAGGTCTACATGTGCATGCCCTTAATGTGCCTTAAAAATGGGTGATTTTGGGCTATTGATGCCTAAATTTGAAACCTGCAAAAGCAGGTATCAAATTTATGTGTGAATAGCTAAAGCACCTTAATGCACATGTATGCTAAAGCTCATTAATGCTGTGTATATGGACTGACTTGGGACTAAAGTTAGTGCATGTAGTGCTAAGGTGCACTACGTTAATGCACCTTAGCACATGCACGTGTAGACACGCGTCTAAATCGGCTTAATGAGCATTAGGCAAATGTGCATTAAGTTTATGCATACCTAAAACCACATGTAGACATGTCATTTGTGTTTACGAGGCAGAGGGCAGAGAGCTGTGTTTTTGAAGCAGAAGGTTCTCTGTTGCTATAAAGCTACCACAAGCCCAGGCAGAAGACACAGTGACATTTGAGAAATATGATGTGACCATGATTTGCTTAAGCTGAGATCAGTAATAAAGCCAGTGTAGACAGACAGAGCTCTAGCAGGCAGTCAGGTAAGGACAAAAAGAAGCCCTGAAAGTTGCTGTGTTAGTGAGAGGCAAACACTAAACGTTTGGTGGGTCAAAGTACAACAGGAAGGGTCTCTGAATTGACTGAAACTCTTGTGTGCAAAAAAGTGGCTGCATCTTGTAAGAACATCCCTGCCACTTCCAAGCCACATTCTGGCTATATAAAAGGATCATGGTACTATTCTCTGAAGGGGATTATATCCTGCCCTTCCTGAGACATGGATTTGCTGATCCAATAGGTCTTTTCCACCTCTCTCTCATATGTCCCCATGGGCCTTCATTTCTTGCTAGAGCATACATGCAATGAGAATGGAAAAGAACAAGATGGTAGTTTTAATAAATATCAACCCTTTCTAAACTTCAAAGAAGGTCTGAAACCACGCTTAAGACAAAGATCCAGAGACGGTTCTATATTGTCCAAGCCCATACCCAGCAGGTATTTCCAGCTGAATACCAGACTCTTATTCTTTATTTCTAGTCCTGGATTGCTAAGTCACTGTGCAGCTGCCAAACTGCTCCCACATTCCACGCAAAGGTGGATACATGTCAGTGTTGGTGGAAGAGACAGAGAAATTTGCACTGCCCAGTTTCTGGGGATCTTCCAGCATTATCCATATTGATACTACCACCACCCTGATCCAGGAAAATATTACTGAGGACATCATTTAAGCATATGTTTAACTTTGAGCATGTACTTATGCCCTATTAATGCATATGGGATTTATGCACACGCTTAAAGTGAAGCATGTGTTTAAAACGCTCTCCTGAATAGAAGCCAATAATAATAATAACAATAATAGCGTGTCTCCTAGGAAATTATAGATCTGTATATTCCAAGGCCAGAATCATCATGATTATCTAGTTTGACCCCTTGCTTGACAGAGGCCAAAGTATTCTGCACAGTATCTCCAACACTGGGCAGAATGTCAAATGTATGCCGGTTATCTCTCTATAACTTATGTGCATATAAATATTGTCTATATTATACATATTATATATATGAAGGAAGAAGGACACCTCCCCACACACACACATATACATCCTGCCTTTCTCACCAGTACCTACCTTCACCTCCCAATGTCTGGAAATAATGTACTTTCTGGTCCAGAACTAATCCATTACTGGGCAACGTCTTTATTGTGCCACTACCCCCCATGTCCCAGCTTAAGATTTCAGCTGTAAATCTGTACAGTTCCTGCCTGATTTGGAAGTCAGCAATATCTGTAATGTGTGGCACAGAGCTGGTCTCAGCCCCCATTACAAAGGTTATCAGAAAGACCACTGGTTCAACGAGGGGTGGGCTGTATGGTCCCTGAACTTCGCTGACAAAGGGCAGGCCAGTGCCTTCCTAGAGCTTTGTTCCCTTTTAGTCTCCTCTCACCCCCATCCCTTTTTTCACTCTCTCCCCACCTACCCACTCCCCTTCCCTCCCCTCCACCCCAACGAGGCATCACAGCTCCTAACGAAACGGAACTGCTGCCAGATGAAATATATTACTATTAAATACTTAATTCTTCTAGTGAGCGGAGAGCAGCCAGTATGAATACGATTATTAAAGAAAATTACTTTGGCTGATCAGATATTTCTGCATACTAATTTCTGACCCTTCTTCCCTCTCTGCTTGCTTCTCATCCCTTAGAGACCAGGACAGATAAAATTCCATCACAAATAGCTGATTACTGGGGCTTGCATTAAAATCAAATTTTTTTTCCTCTCAGCACTAATGTCCTTGCCTAGAGTATAGGCAGCCACAGCTGCTTTAAAAAAAAAAAAATCTAGAGATGGGCCTAGATTTGAAGATCCCTGAACTTGGAGGCTAGGGGTGTTACCATCTGGACCCACATTTTGAGGTGCTCTCCCTATAACCAGCAAACTAGATCCAGCCACCCCACACGTTGGTATAGATATCCACAATTTGTAGCTCAGGTACCCCCGTTCAGTAAATGTGGGCCCTTCTCCCCACATCCTTTAAACATATGGTGGGTTAATCTGAACTTCCTTCCTTTCCCGTGACATGTTCTTGCAACTCATGACTGGGTGCTTAAGACAAAGTGGCTCAAATTCACCCTGGGTCCATCCTCTTGACCATGAATTAGATGTGAAGGTGCATGATTAGAAGACAGCAAGGTCAAGAGAGAGACAAATAGAAAGGAGACTGACAAAAACTATTTCATTTGCAATCTACTCGACTTAAGGAGAGAAGTCCTTCTTTTCACTCCCGTGTCACACAATGTGGATTCATTTGATTTCTTCTATCTCAGGCCAAGCAGGTGTCGCCTCCTTTGGGTAGTAGGTTGACCTGGGCTCTGGTTATGGGGTCTGTATATCACTCACTGGTCTCTATGTCCCTCAGTGGTCATTGCTGATCACCTAGGATGCTAAGAATTGCCAGGTGGTGCAAGGGAGGTACTAAAAATAACCTGTTTCTTCCCCACTCTCCCCCATGTACCAACTGGTAAGCCTTCAATTTACCTGCTTTTAAAAAAAGACACTTGTGGAGGTGTCACCGCTCTGAAGCTGTAATTACAGCCTGAGCATGTTAATTCCCAGCTCCAGCTCTACAGCTCTCAACGCAATGGGGGATCCTGTCTGCTGTGCCTTTTCCCTTGCCTCCAGGAAAATGTCTGCGGGAGAGGAACGGGAGCAAGTGCCTCTTGCCAGGAGGAAGTGAGTGCGGGCAGGGACCCTCTTCAAAGACCTGTCTCTACGTTAGCACTGTGATACCAACCTACAGGACCTGGCATGGACCAAAGTGGGTAGCATGGAAGTCCTAGCAGACTATGGGGGTGGCACCTACAGGCGACAGTGATGGCTGGGAACATCCTACACAGAGAATAAAACAGACTGACATTTCTCACTGGATCAGCTGCCTAGGCCTAGCTCAAGTCACCATGGGGCAATGCCAATGTCTGTTTAGGAGTCTTTGTGAAACAGGTGGACCATATCACCGGACCATATCGCAAATAAAGCTGCCATCATTGGCCCTACTTGGCACTCTTGACAGCATTAAATAAAATAATACACTGGACAATGGAGAATCTCCTCTCAGCTTCTGGCCAGTCTATCCCAGTTGGGAGGACAGCACCTAGTTATTGATAGCCAGCTAGATAGAGCCTCCTAAGTGGTCTTCCAGCGTGCTGTTAAATAACCACGCACCATTTGAGAGACTTTTCAGTGGTGGGGTCCAAAGGTTTGGGGTCTAAACCTAGAACCTCAATGCGCCCATCTGAATCTGCCAGGTAGCTCTTTAATAGGCAAAACCCAGCTCCCAAAGCCTGAATGCCTCTGAGTTACCCCATCTGGGTTTCCTTTGGATGACCCACATCCAGCTCTGGGTCTGAATGGGAAGGCGGAGGCTCAATCTCAGCGAGCTACATGAGTCAATCTGGATGCAGAAGGCACTTTACAAAGGCTGCTTATGTTTGGAAACCTCAACTTCCTAATCCCTCGGCTTCCTGGGTGACTGGAAAGTCAGGCGCCCTATACCCTAGCTTCTGGGAACCATCTGGAAGCTGACAGCCCTCCAAGCATGCCCAGCCCAGCACCGCTGGAAGAGCCGAGTCCCAGGATCTATATACACAAGGACGAGGAATGTTTATTTTTCCTTATTGACTTTCCCAAATAAACCCGGGGACGGCAGAAAGGGGCTCTCCGGCAGGAGCTGTTTACCTAGTGTTTATGATAAAGAGGCTTCTCCATAGCAACAGGTGGCAATGTGCCTCTCTCCAGGAAATGCAAAGAGGGGCCTCAGCAACCAGCTTTATTTATTTATTTATTTATGTATGTATGTATTTAGAAAGAATCTCTCTCTATATCCCCATGCAGGGATTCAGGCATGCAAAGGAGCACAAGGCAGGGGACTTTTCCCTGGCGCGCCGCCCCGGATGCGACCGCGCTTATGATGCAGGTACATAAAATTCACCCAGAGAGGAAACAGAGACTCATGGGGAACCATGCACGGAGCAGGCCCCTGCACCCATGTGTGAGCTGGTGAACAAGCAGGGCATACGCAAAAGTTCACGCGCGTACACGTGGACACCTTGACACGGTGGGCCTAAGCCTCCCTCCATTTCCACCTTTTTTCCGTCAGCGTAACATCAGCTACGCCGGGGGGGATGAGAGAAGAACCGAGCCCAGTGGGTAAACTCATGATTTACACCAGAGTGAATGAGAGGAGAGCTGGGCCCAATGAAGCCAGACCTGGTTTCCGTCAGTGGAAGGGGCAGGTGGAAAGGTGTCGCCACCAATTTGCACCATTGAAAGACGGCTCTGAAGGTAAATACCTCCACTCTGTGTGAGATAGCGCGTAGCCATATTACAGCTCAGAACAATCCCTGAGAAGCAGAATTTGCTTCTGGTGTCTAATGCCACCGTTGGCCAATGTGAGGGAGCTGTCTAAATCCCTTCACATCCATCCAAATAAATGGCCTGCTTTTCAGAAAGGGTGAGTACCCACAGCGCACATGCCAGTCAATGGGTGAGTAGGTGAGACGCACAGAATTAGGCACCTGGCATTATTCAGAAGCTCTGTGTTCTTGTAACACACTGCCTTCCTCCCAAGTCTACCCCAGCAGCCACGGTGACTGTGTTAATTCAAATTAAAGGAGTTAAAGAATGATCTTGGTTGACTGGGTGCAGCTGCATATATACAGTAATTGTAATGATGACAACACCTAGTCCTTCCAGGACATTTTTCATGAGTAGGTCTCAAAATGTATCATTACCCCTATTTTATAGCTGGGGAAAGGTGAGGCACAGAGAAGGGAAGTGACTTGGCTACAGTCACTCAGCAGGCCTGGAATAAAACCTCATCGTGACAAAGCCTTGCACTGATGTATTCTCAGCCATTGCACAGTCAATGGTGAAGCTCTGCAGCTATGCAATCTCTGCTATTATGGGTATGAGTGAAACATTGCCCTCCGCAGCAACATTAGGATGTGCAAAAAATAGGTGCTGAGTTTATCTTGCATTCTGCCTGATGCTGGGGTGATCGTGGCAGGTTGGGTCATGATTTAGATCTCATGGATTTAGATAGTTCCATGGGTGGGAATACTGTGTTGGCAGTGGTTCAATAATGGGTGTTTTCCACCCCCAACTAGATCATCCCAGTTGTCTATCTGGGTCTTAAAAACCTCCAAGGATGGAGATCCCACAAATTCTCTGGGTAACCGGTTCCAGTGTTTGACTACCCTCCCAGTGAGAAATGCTTTCCTAATATCAAACCGCAACTTCCCTTGCTGCAACTTGAGCCCATTGCTCCATGTTGTGTCGTCTGCCACCACTGAGAACAGTTCAGCTCCATCCTCTTTGCAACCCCCTGCAGGGAGTTAGTTGAAGGCTGCCATTAAATCCCCTCTCAGTCTTCTCTTCTCCGAACTAAATCAGCCCAGTTCCCTCAGCCTCTTCTCACAAGTCATGTCTACCAACCCCTAACCATTTTCACTGTTCTGTGCTAGACTCTCTCCAATTTGTCTACATCCTTTCTGCAGTGGGGGCCCCAAAACTGGACACGGTGCTCCAGATGTGGCCTCACCAGTGCTGAAGAGAGGGGAATAATCACTTCCCTTGATCTGCTGGCAACACTCCTACCAGCGCAAGCGGTTATGCTGTTAGCTTTCTTCACAACAAGGGCACACTGTTGGCTCATATTCTTCTTACTGTCCACTGTGATCCCCAGGTCCTTTTCTGCAGAGATTAGATTTTCCTCTAGTTATGGGGAAATGGCCATAAAACTTCAGAAGCTCAGTTCATGGAACTACTCGAAAGTTTGGATACTTAGAAGAAATGTACCCAAGATTTAACCAGCTCAGCACACTAGTAAATCCATGCCATGTTATCTCAACCTCATGCTTCCATCTAAAAGGCATGGATGGCACTCTTGGAGGCTAGGAGTGTTACCATCTGGACTCTAAGTTTGAGTCCGGACATTGTTTCTTAAATGCTGGACCCTCTGCTGATCCAGAAAGCATCAAGTATTGTACTATCACAGCACCGAATTCTAGCTTGCATGCGTGGAAGCAACATCGAGACAACTATATTTAGTGCCAAAATTCAGACCTTTTGCCTACCCTAATGTGAAAGTACAGGATAAAGGTGGCTGGAGGTTCTCCTGGAGATAATCCCCACATTCTCACCACCTGTTGGCAGGGCAGATTTTCTTCCTTTCTTCCTGGATTTCAAACAATGAGCAGCAGAGCTTTTCTTGCGGAATGACACAGAGAGGTACAGAGAAATGGGAGAAGAGATCCTGACATGCAAGAAATGGGGAGAAGATATGGGACGAGGAGGAAACAGAAGGAATTTTGCAAAGTTTTGAAGGACAGGAGAAAGACTGGAAGCTCTTTGCGGCTATCAGTATATCTTTATCTTGTGTTAATACAGCAGCTGGAACAATGAAACTAAGCACCCATTGACATGAAATATCTGTTTAGTACTTCCGGCTGCCACTGACCATGGGACTGGCTTCTGAATATATTCTGTTATGTCCTTGGACTCAAAACAGCCAAACGAGACATCCTGAGAAACGTACCTGGCCATCAACTTTTGGAGAAAGAGGGCACGAGAAGAAAACAAAGGACGTCCAGCTATTTAATCTGTGGAACTCGTTGCCGCATGACACCATAAGACACGCAGCGCTCAAAATAGGATGGGGCACTCACACGATAACAAAAACATCCAAGATCATGGAAATTCACCAAGGGTTTAGAAAGGATCTCAACCCTCAGGATTAAGGAATCAAAGCAATCTCTATCTGATTGTGTGAAATGGATCCTATCAGTATAAGCTGTAGGGTTGCTCATACTTTTCCGGTACATGGCTGGTGCTGGTCCCCGTTGGAGCTGATCTAGTTTAATGACTGCTATGTTCGGAAGGAAAGAATGAAAGAAAGAATGAAGGGCCTAGAAGAAGCCAGCCCCAGGTGGGTTAATAAGATGTGCCTCACCCGTCTTACATGAACACTCAGACTTTCTTCTTCACTTCATTCCCTGTAACTTTGTCTTTTGGAATAATCTGTGTCTCAGAGCCAGAGTCTGGAGCGGCTTCTCCTCATAGTGTGAAGGGGAAGCAGTGCTTGCCTCTCCTGTTCTCAGCTCCATCAGATCACTCTCTTATAAGAAGCTGATTTCACCTGAGGCCTGGAACATTAACTTTGACACTGAAAAGGGGATATTTTATTACTCAGGAATATTTCTGCATCTCTTTAAAAAATCTCCTCCTCCCATCTCCCCACCCCCACCTCCTTCTCCCTATGCCAATTAAAAGCATCTCTCCAGTTAACTCTTTGAATCTTCTCCAGCTGCATGCTGCTCCATTGTGCCATACATGGTTCAAACAGGCTTGCTACATTTCTTTTTCCTCTTTGTATGTTGAAACACTCTATTTGGAAGATGCTTGTCTGTCCATAATAGGTTAATAGCTATCGGGGCAACTTTATCCAAAACTGGGAATGCAGCTTTGTCTTTGATATACGTCAGTATATATGATATATTTCCTAGCAGCTGTCAGAGGGATGCATGCAACGTCTAAGTAGGGGATATTTAGATCATTTCAACTGTAGTAAGGAGATCACTGCCTTAGCAGAGTCTGTGATCGATCCATGAGACAATCAGTTTCCCAGGCTGGAATTAGGGGGTACGGTGCTAGTACCTGGCATTTTGTACTGCCTTTGCAATGAAACAAAGGCCATATTCCTTAAAGCTCCCACGGCATGCGACTCTCTACTTGTCAATAGGTCTACAGTTAATTGCCCACATAACAAGGCAGGTTTGACAAGACAACTCCACATTGCTCGTGTCTGAGTGATGGGATGGTCATATGGATCACCAGGATGAAAGAGGTCAAGCGCCAGCTCGCTGGATTGCCAGAGTTTCTCACCTGGGAGCAAGTCCAGCAGAGAAGTCTGAATCCAAGTAAGAGCTGCTACAAGGCCTGGGCTTTCTATAGGTACTAATTCTCTCCATGATCTCCCCCTGCAAGCTGGAGGAGAACTCTATATTGCACACTGTCATTGGTCTAATATCCCCAGAAACCCTCTGAAGGAAGGGATAAGGAAGGTATGAAATCTGACTGAGACTTCCCATGTCTGCATGGGACCAAGTTAAAGGAAGTGGGTGCAAAGTCCAAGTGAGGTGCTTTTGGTATGGGAATGAAGTCAAGCAGAGTCTAGTGACAGATTCACCACTGCATTGCTTTCATTTCAAGCCGCTGCAACTCCTTGCCATTCGCGCGAGACAAGGGCAGGCTGAGACTCTGAAATGGAAATTGCCAATAAAATGGGCATCGAGTGGGGCTTTGAAAGACTTATCTGGTCTCTTCTTTGAAAAGGGCCATTGAACTCCTACGGCTTTGCTTAGGTTTTCAGAGAAAGCACATTCCCTAGAAATAAGGATTATCCAAAATTTAGGACTGAGGACTGTTCCTTATCTAGCCAATAGTCAACTGAGTCCCTGAAAAAGGTAGCATAGCATTCAGGCTCATCATTTGCTCCTTTTCACCCAGCAACTCACTGCCCTGAAAATACCAAGCCACAGCCATGGCCAGAATACCTAAATTGCATGAAAGACAGAAGAGGCAGGAGAACGTCCCCGATAAGTAAAGTGCCAGGAATAGGAAGCGTGTTTCAAGTCATCTTCTCCCTCCTCTAACCCCTTCTCATTTAGAGCAGTGATAGGAAAACACGAACAGGGACAGAATTTGGACGTCCTCTGGATAAGCTCCCAGATGTCCAGCTGGGTCTTCCAGCTGCTCAGCAATCTACGGCTGAGCCGGAGCTATTGTGGGAAGAAGGTGAGTTGTTGGCTCTTCTTTTTACACGGTAGATGGTTATTACGGTGCTTTGTCTGTAGGCAGTGGAAGAGCAGGTAAGAGCCTATTTCCCTTTAAAAAGAGGCTACCCTGGATTAGACGTGAGCAGATTAAACTAAACCAAAGTCATATACACTTAACACGCACACAGCAATTTACCCCTGATTCTTTCTGGGTAATTCTCCACCAGACTGGGTGAAGTCAGCCTGGCTTGGGGCATTATATTCTTGACCCACTACTTTTTACGCCCAGCATGCTGACCATTAAACCCGTGTAAATGTTTCATCCGTCCATTCCCTGAGAACCATGGCTCTGCTCTCGTCTCACGAGGGGCAGGAGAGAGTTTGTCAGTCTCCCTTTGCGCCATGGCATGGTTGTCAAGACTTTTCCCATGGCCCCTACCCTGTGCCTTCACGCTGACTAAGTTTGCAGCCTGTCACCTGTTTCCGTGCCAGAAAGCGGATTGTTAACTTCTCCTGACACCGGCAAGGAGAAGCCCCTCCCCATTCCTGATAACTCATGGCAGCGACACTTGCACAAATCTTTAATTGTTTAGTTTAAAGAATTGTGTTTTGACCGCAAGGGGATTTTGGCTGGAGCTCAAGAACTGATAATGATATTTTGCTGCCAAGACGTCTTCTTGGCTCTCCCTGTGTTAATGCACACTTCAAGAAGCTCCAATTAACTGCATCAGCTCTCACAGTGCGAGAGAGACAGAGAGAGAGGGAGAAATAGAGGGAGAGAGAGATTGCCTTTTTGAGAAGGAAAGGAAGAAAGGAAAGGAGGGACGAACGACCGACGGGAAGGACGGAAGGAGGTTGGTTTAAGACAATGTGAATTTCACGTTAAACCCTCACTGGACGTTAGGATCACGAGAAATGGGCTCCTGGCTTCTCGAGCCCTCGCTGTGATCTAACAGCCAAAGAAAACTGCGCTCTTCAGTGAATGCTTCCATCATCCCTTCTGCTTTCACCACAGAGGCCTGTTGCTACTGTCCCCCAGGGCTGATTCCCAGTGGCTGCAGTGGGTCCGTAAGCCGTCACATAAGCACAATCAGCTGAGACTGACAAGCGGCAAAAGAAAGACGACAAGATGATTCGGGCAGGGGTGGGGGGGAAGGGAGGGAAGGCAGCTTCACCCTCTGCTCTGCCACCAAGGCTTTCACAGCTCCATCCCAACCTGTCCCCCTTCACCTTCTCTGCTCATCCAGCTCCCCGCTGAGGCTGACACTTCCCGCTGCGCCGGAGGCAGCCCTCAGAGGGAGGTGAGTCTTCCGCACAGTGGGGAGGGCCGGCCCCATTGGGAAGCAGCAGGGGGGTCCCTGCGATTCAAAAGTTTTAATTCTCGGTCTTAAAACAAGAGCAGGGGGAAGGAAGTCAGCCCTGGCGGAGCCCTGCTGCGGTCAAGGGAGTTACACCAAGGCGGGGGTTGGCCCCACGAGTTTAAAAGGACAAAATTACAGGCAATACAAAAGACAAAGCCAGGGACCGCATGGATCCCTCTGTGCAAGGCTCATTGTAAGCAAGTCTCCACTGAACGTGGAAAGTGGAAAGGAAAGAGCGGTACCAACCCCTGCCACTGGAGTTCAAAGCTGCCCTGGTCCCCAGCAGGGGACACTAAGTGATGGTCAGAGATCCTGGTTTTCTCTGATTAAAAAAAAATAAAATCCAAAATTCTGCAATTTAGGAAAAAAACCCAAATCCACTTTTTTCCATGATTCAAACAAAATTCTGTATCAATCCAAATACAGCTACTGCTTGCTTAACGTCATAGTTACGTTCTTGAAAAATGCGACTTTAAGCGAAACAATGTTAAGTGAATCCAATCTCCCCATAAGAATGAATGTAAATAGTGGGGTTAGGTTCCAAGGAATTTTTTTTTGCTAGACATATATGCGCGTGTGTGTGTGTGTGTGTGTGTGTGTGTGTGTGTGTGTGTGTGTGTATATATACACACATATATATATATAGTCTTGTCTAGCAAAAAAAAATTCCTTGGAACCTAACCCCCCTATTTATACACACACACACCATATAAGGTTTTAAATCATTTTAAACAAACAATTTAATACAGGTATAACTTTTAAATCACTTATACAATCACAACGAGTTAGAACAATAAACACACCGAAGTGGGAGCGTCGCTCGGCTTACGTCACCAAGTAGTTACCTACTAGTAGGCGGCGGCCAAACAACGTTACTTCTAACCAGACATTGCGTAATTTTAAACGAGTGTGTTCTCCAATAGATCAGTGATGTAATAACGAAACAAGGTTCACCAAGACCACATTAAGTCAGAAGTTACTGTAATACATAGTGGTGTTTTGTTTGAATCGTGGAAAAATGTAGATTTGTCGGGGGGTTAAACGCAGAGAATTTTGGAATTTTTTTTTTAGCGGAGAAAACTGGGATCCCTGGTGATGGTTGTGGAGCTCCAGCTGGGTGGGAGCTCACTGCTATGCCAGTCCCTGTCTTACCAGGGGATGGGCAAGGAGAGCTGGCCATGGGGGAGCCAACAGACCTGACGGAGGCTCTGGAGGGGATGGTGTAAGAGAAAGAGCTGGATGTGGTGGAGAGGGAGGGGAAGATGGCAGCTCCCATGGGCATATTTGCCAATAGAAGGGGGTAGATTGTGAGATGTGTCCAACGTGCTGTGACCCCACGACCACCTGAGCTCTTCCTCCACATCCTCTGCACTGGAGGAAGACAGAGACTTTCCACTGACATTCCTCCAGTCTCCATGAGATGAGAGTTGAATCCTTGCTAGGTCTGCTCTACTTCCCAACCCATAGGAGGGAGAAAAACTGCAGCTGAGCTCTGGTCGGTGCTGGGGAGGGGATGGGCAGCTCAGAGAGAAAACGTCTCCAGGTTCCTGGTCAGCTTCATAAATGGGGATCTCTTCCCTTCCCTTCCATTCTTCCTCCCCTCCTCGGCACAGCAGAGTACAATGCAGAGAGGCTGTGGTGGGGCTCTGGTAGAGCTGTGATTTATCCTCACGCCTGCAAACACAGTTTAAACTTTGACCACTTCTTTCTCAAGTTTGACTCGGGGAGATAAATGACTCAGGAGACACATGCTTTCAGGCTGCCATGTTTGAGTGGAGACCAAATAAACAAGGAGCGGTGGAGCCAGGGGCTAAATGGAAGGGAGGTTTACACAGAGCGGCTTTTATAGGGAGGCTGGGAGCCGTGGAGGTGAGGCCTCTGTTCCTGCACAACAGCTCTTGTGGAGGGTAGACTGGGGAAGAGTTGTTGCCTTGCCCTCTGCAGTTGCAAGGGGCGTTTGCTGGTCTTTTCAATCTCTTCCTTCCCTCCCTGCTCTGAGCGGGGCAGAGCAGGTCATCACCGGGTGGCAATAGCCTAGGGAATGGGAATCCTTCTAGACCAGAGCTGGTCCTGCATGGATCCCATCACAGAAGATCCGTCCGCTCCAATGAACTTGACTTAGTAACAGCAACAAACCTCCAGTGGCCCCTTCTCAGGCCAACTGAGATCAAGTTACTGGTACAGAGAATAATCAAGGACTTAAAGTTCACCTCCTCTCCATGATGATGATAATGATGATTATCATCATTATTATTGTGATTCCTACCCTCCACTCCCCAGGATCGGAGAGGCTAACGCAGATCTAACTTAGGCCAAGGCACTAATGAGTCTAGAATGGTTTTTCCCTCTTCAGGACCAATTTCCATGTTATACCACATGACCACATGACGCCAGCGCACCACAAAAAGCTGATATTATGCTTATAATTTTCACGGCCTTGATTTTCTTAAATTTCTGCTATAACTGATCGGGTTTGTCAATCTTTTCTTGAATTTTCAACTGAGCACTCTCCTCACATGGCAAAGAAATGTCTACAGTGAAGCAACCTCCTTCTTTCCTGTTACGATCCCTGGGCTTGGTTTTCTCCCATGTACTCTGTAACCAGGAATGGCTGGTTATTATCGGTAATGATGCTGACGATCTACCATGGTAACGCCTAAGAGGTCCAGCCATGGACCCGAGCCCCAGCCTGTCGGAGGCTGCACCAGCCCAGGACTAAAGACAGGTCCCTACCCCAATGCACTTCCAATGTTTCTGCTCCTCAGGCTGCTTCTCATTGTGCCACTCCGCTACTTCAATTGCTCTTGGCATATGCAGACAGGGAAGCAGGTGCGGTGACCTCATGCTTGGGTTATCAGCCAGGTTTGGACCTAAGACCTTCACCGCTTGAGCTAAAGGCGTACCTCCACAACCTGAGAGCAGCAGAAGAACAAAGGAAGCGTAATCATCTCTGCCTTACAGGCGGGAAACTGAGGCACAGATAGATCAGTTGACTTGCCGGAGGTCACAGAGGGAGTCCTTGGCAGAGCTTACAGTGAATCCCACAGCCAAATGCCTTTAACCTCAAGGCTTGTGAAGAGTAGAAGGACCTCAGCTGAGTTTTGCCTTGTTCTGGGGAAAGCTGCTTGTATTCCCTTGGCCCACCAGAACCAACCCCTCGGAGCAAGGGCCTCCAGCGCAAAGCCAGAGGAAGCTCCCCAGTCTGCAGAAAGCAGCAAGGAGAATGTGGCACAGTAGGAATACAGCAGGTATCCCCCACCCGATCCCCCTCCACACATGCTCCCTCCCTCCCTGCCTCCACAGATGCCCCCTCAGGCCCTGCGAGAGGGTCAGATCCTGGCCTGCCGGCTCATGTTACAAGAACTTGAAGACAGGAAGATTTAAAGCTGGAGATGCCACACAGTACAGTGTGTTGTTTGTCTGCCTTTGAAATCAGAGGCAGCGAGAGATTGGGGGGGGGCACCAACCTATTTCTATGAGTTATAGTTCCTTTTTGGCTGTGAGTTTCGTTGCGCTGGTTCCCTTTGCTGCTGTTGCTCCAGGTGCAGCTCTGTTTTCTTACATGTTAATTTTTTCCTGTTTTATTATCCTGTCCATCACGAGCTACCAGAAGCCCTCCACCCGCTCGGAGAGCACTTCTCATAGCCACTGGGCCCCTTTCACAGCAGGGCGCTTCAAAACGCGTTCTTCCTGCGGTCAGTCAGGGGTCTCACCCCGAACCCACTCACCCTGCACTAAGCCAGGAGCAGTCCCCTTGAAAATACCATTGATAACCTAGGGCCAGTGAGGTCAGAATGAGGAGCTCTGTGTCAAGCATGAAAACGACGGCATCGGCAAGATTAGCCTCCCTAGAAGAAGAACGAAAATCCTCATTGCCAATTTATGTGGCCACCTACAATTTGGAGAGCACAGACAAGATGCCGACCCTGGTTACGCTGGATTCAATCTGGAATGACTCCACTGGTTTTGCTGTGAATGAGAGACTTGTCTGGCCACATGATATCAAGCAGAAGACCCCTTCTGTCAGATGGCTCGTCCACCATTCAATGGGACTAACAGATGGACTTCTCCAGCTAGCAGCAACCTCCACCGCAAAGGCCAAGAAGGATGCCTCCATTCCTTTCTGCTCTCCAGGACAACCTCCCTGCTCCACCATGTTGGCAGCATAACCCACCCAGTAGACTGGAGGTGTCTTCCACTAGCTGGCAAGACTGTCCCCTAAAGGCTGTGCAAAGCACGTATGGAAGTCACAAGCACACGCCTCTGAAAACGCCTGAAACGCCGACCATACTGTGGATGCACTTCAGCTCCATCCTCTCGGCCTTCTGGGCTTTGTGGGTCAGAGTCACGCAGTTACAGAAATGCAGTCGCGCTACTATAAACACCAACTCCACAGCAAAGCATTTAGCTAACCAGATCACTTGACTGGCTAAGCCGGTTGAATCCTGCTTATTTGTCATGTTGGCTGCTTTGTGCTGTCAAAAGTGTTTGGAAAGGAGCATTGTGCAGTGGCAAGTGGAGGGGAAGAGGAGTCAGGAACTGGATTCTTTTCCTGGCCTCGACACTGATGCAACACTTGCAAAGCAAGCCTCCTTCTCCCTCGGCCCTGGCCTGGCCTGGCCTGTTTAGACGGCCAGATTTTTGATTTTCTGTCTTTTGTACTGCGCCAAGCACAATGGGGTCCTGGTCTCAACTGCTGGAATTCAAATCTAGAAATAACAATAAAGGTCAAAGAAGGCTCCAGAGGCGATGATGCTCTGATCCAGATTTTAAACGGTCTAGAAGTTTAAAGGAGTTTGGATCTTAGGTTTTGACTGGCTGCATCCTTAACACGAAGTGTTGGTATTTGGCATACTGCTCCCTGGCAGGGAGGGAGCTGGAGGTGGGGTGGATGCAGGGAGACAAATGTTCCATTTCCATTTTAATTTCAATAAAATTGTTTTATTTTGTGTTTTATTACAGCACTGGTCTAATAAATGCATCCACTAGCCTGAGGGAACCTCTTCTTGTATTAGAAGGTTTCTTAATCAGAGTTTGGGTAGGACAGTCATGCAGCCTTGTGTTTTTATCACCGAAACTGCTTGTCATCATTCAAAAGAGAGGTCTTCTTGTCTTAACTATAGTATACTGCAACTTCTTCAGACTTCAAGCCTTGAAATAGAGCAGCAGGCCATTTATTTAAAGAAACCTCCATCACCGGGATGCTTTAAATCTATTGCAACTTAGCATCCAGTCTGGCCAGACAGGAGCATTCAAAAATCCCAAGTGATTTTCCTTGGCTCTAAAATCACGAGATCTTAAAAATATTAACTCTGTGTGTGGGGAGGGTGGGGGAGTTATTTGCTCTTTTTCAAGCTTTTGTCATCGACTGTGAAGGATAGAAACATCTTCTCTTGTCAAGGAAAGCTGAGATTCTCACCTAATCCCACAATTTTAGAAGCTGGTGGTATAAGAAAAGCATCAAACAATGTGAAATTTTCAATACAATCAACAAAGCGTTAGCATCTGATGAAGTAGGTTGTTGTCTCTGACAGCTCGTGGCTCTCTGAATGAGTTACCCTCTGAGGTACCACTATGCCCTACTTCAAATACCATCATGAGCCTTTGAAAACTTATTATAGTTAACTGCTTGTATTATGTGCTTTCTAGCGGCCAAAAGTGTATAAGGCCCTTTATAAAAAAAAACACATAAAAATAAAAGGATCAAAACTTTTGCCCAGTTGCAATCAACGGGAGTTTTGCCATTGACTTGAGTAAGGCCAGGATTTCACCCCAGGTCTCTGCACTCAGAGAGCTTCCAAGCCGCTCGTCTATACTTCCGAGTTGTCTCAGAGTACAGCAGGGTATACCCTACAAGCGTGCTTGCTATTCCTGAATCACTATTCCCAAAGAATTATCCCATCATGACTCCACATGGAGAGAAGCCCTAATCATCCTCATATAAATAGCCTCACACATCATATTTCAGGGCTTCCTGGATTGGCTGGAAATCAGAAGTGGAAAAAAAGGAGAGTCGAACATGTGAGAGACTTAATAGGAAATCAGTGCGAGTCTGACATGGCTTTCACTCAACCCCACATTTCATTATTGTCTATTATTATTAGGACTGTTATTATTAGTCCTACGGCAGTAAATTTGAGGCCAGTTGTTCAGAAAACTCTCCCTACTTTGGAGAGTTGACAACCTACAGGTGAAGTTTTCGGACACGCCAGGCAGGGAGGTCCCCTGTTCTCATAGGGAGGCCAAGGGTCTCATGTCCTTATATCCTATTTATGCCTTTGAAAAATCTCCCATTAAATAGACAAAGTAAGCACTCTCATTCCCGTATTATAGCTGGGGATGCTGAAGAATGGAGACAAAGAAATGTGCTGGGTCTCACAGAAGATGTTGGTGGTTGTGGTGGGAACTGAACCTTAATCTCCAAAGTCAAAGACCTCCCTTCCTCTCCTGGCTCCACCATCATGCTCTTGGGCACGTCTTGCTGGCAAACGTGTCTTTTTGAAGCCGCTCTTTTGGAAAGAAGGCATTTCTTTCCCGTAGGGCTTCGTTCGGAGAGTCCCAACCGTGGCCTAGGCAGGCAAGTTTCCTTGGGTAGATGTGATATCTTTTATTAGACCGACTAAGTCGTTGGAAAAAAGTCCAACCAAGGGCTACACGCACGTGTGTGCACGTGCACGCACACCCTGAGCGAGCTTTTCCCCGCGCAGTACCCAGCCTGAAGCTGAATATATCTATCTGCCTCCCTTTCCCGTCCTTCCATCCATGGTTTCCTAGTTATATCTGTCTTGTTCCCTCGCTTTGGCTCCCCCAGAAAGATTAGCCAAAGGAAGAGCCTGGCAGTCCCGCCTGACTGGTTCCAACCAGAGCACACAAGGGCTCACGACGGTCCCCCATGGCTGGCGGCCACAAAGGGCTCCTCAGTATCTAAGGAGCCGGACGGCAGCTTGAGCCGCTTGCCGGCATGTGCGCTGCACCTTCCCCGCGGCGTCGCTTCCACCTTTCCTTGAAACACACTGAGCGCGGCGGTTCAGGGGGCTCGGGGCTTTTTATTTTTCCTCCCTTTTTCTTTCCCCCTCAAACTGGCGATGGATTTATTTCCTTAACAAAAAAGACAGAGAGTTTACAGTTCGGCTTTCACAAATGCATCTGATAGTTGTATAATCCCAGCAGGACAGGAAGATCCCACCCGCAGGGCCATTCTTTCCCCCCGC
>NW_017729019.1:16137886-16146132 GCF_001723915.1 Gavialis gangeticus | reverse complement strand
CCTCGCCACCGCCACCCCCTTTCCGTGGCCTCAGACAGTCCTCAAACAACAACTGTCTGCCGGCCTCGGCTAATCCCTCACAGGTGACCTCAAGGCAGCCGACGCCTCTCGCTAAACTCTCGCATACCACAGCTTGGCTTTAACCCTCCACGCGCTGCGGCCCGGCGAAGCTCCCCCCGCCGCCGCGGGCGCGAAGGCACCGGCGAGCGGGAGGTGGCATCCCCCAGGTCAAGGCTGGGAGTGACGTGGCGTTCTCTGAATCATCCCCTTCCACCGCTCCCGGTCAGAGGTTAAAAGCCTAATGTATTATTATAAAGCAAAGAGAAAAAGACTAGCATTCTTCCCTATAAATCTTCCTAACGACCTCAGCACATGTGGGAGCCAGACCAGGCCCAAACCTCCCCCATTGCTCCCGTACCCTCCGTGCTGTATTTACACGCTGTAACTAGGGACAGCTCCCTCGCCTGCCTGACACCGAGCGGCGCATTTGCTCGCAGGCATCTTTCCCTTCTTTGCGGGGCGGGTAGCATGGCTCTTGCCATGGGGCTAGTGCTTGGGAAGGGGCTCCATCCTATTGCAGCTGCCAGAGTCCTTGCAAGGCAGCAGGTTTCCCTCGGGCACTCAGCTGGTCTCCCAGAGGGGCAGGAAGGGGAGATACTTTAGACCAGCGGGTCAATCTTTTTTGTACCAGGACCCATTTGTGAACAGTGCCCCCCATCCCCATCCCTATCCCCACAGCGTGTGAGGTGGGGTTGTGGGGCATTGCCCCAAGCAGCCCCTCGCAGGCTGGGGCCCTGCCAGCCAGCAAGGGAAAACCCGCATTTTCCACCTTTAAAAGAGAATCCATTTTTAAAGTTTTGATCCATTTATAAAGCACGTTTGCGCGCCTTTCATATATTCTTGCGGTCCACTTTTGGGTCCCAACCCACGGGTTGAGAAATGCTGCTTTAAGACCGATTCCAGCTGGCGCCGGTGAATCTGTAAGTTGAACGGAGCCGCTCCAGGATCCCTCCAAAGAGCAAAGCAATCCTGGTGAAGAGGGAGGAAACAAATAGGAGACACATCCAGAGAGCAGGCAGGCTGCCTTCAAGGGCAGGTTCCCAGGGAGCCCAGGTCGCGGGCTTCCTGCCGAGGCTGGGGAAATCCCACTGTACGTTGTCATCCTTCACTGGGAACCTGCCCACATTCAACCTCCCAGCTGTTGCAGATGATGTATGGGCCAGCCGCTTCCTCCATCCTGAGCAGCTGGATTGTCCAGGCGCAGCCAGGTCGTGCTGACCTAAGAGCTGGCAGCCACCACCCATTTCTGCAGCCATCCCCTGCAGGTGTGGTGCATGGTAGGTGGCAGAGAAAGTCATCTGGGTGTACAGTGCAGCGTCATTGGGACTGTGTGTGGAGTGGGTGAGCGGGGGCAGCAACGTAGGGTGCCCCACAGACAGCGTGGGTGTGTTTGCAGGGGAAATGCAATAGGAGACTGTCCCGAAGAGCGTGGAAGGGCGAGGACACTGGGCACCACACCACAGCTCTCCGGCCTGTCCCTGGGAGAAGGGGGCACCGGCACAGGAAAGCACAAGAGCACTGCCCCGAAGTGCTGACGGTGTCACAACATTGCATCATTGCCTTCAAAAGCCGTCCCCGGGCATGTGGTAATCCCATAAGGACTCTCGGCCTCGCTGCAACGAACAACGACTGGGAGTGTGGTGCTAACGATGGGGCCTGTGGCATTATGTTAACGGTCTGTCGTGGGGGGAAGCGGTGTTATTTTATGGGACGGGAGCATGGCGCTGGAGTCCCGTCCGCGTAATTCCATTACTGTTACGTTCCCACCGGCGCTTCGACTTGAGCAAGACGTCAGGAGCCAAATTACTTCTAGTGCAAATAACCCCGGCTTCGGCAGGTACGCGCAGATAAAACCGGACCGCTGGCTGTTTGATCAATGGTAAGTGTTTAATACCTGTGTGGAGATTTCTCTACAGCCCGACGACAGCTGCGGAGAACAAAGGCCTGGCTTTCCTTTCTCGCTTGCTTTTTTTTTTCTTTCTTGTTTTTTTTTTAAAATGTTAGGAGCGATGCCAAAGTTTGGCAAGATCAAAGGGAAAACAGTGTCCAGAGATGATTCCAGGCAATAAAAAGAAAAAGAAAATCGCTGAAATAAATGAAAAGGTTGGGCTACTATGACCTGGCTGAGTCACAGGGTGCTACCGTGCAGTGTGCAAGCACTATGCCCCCTCGTGGTCACAGCCCGCCCAGTTGGTTGATTTTGATGCGAGGGAGAGGGGGAGAAAAAGAAGGTGCTTCCTTAGACATGTCTAGGGAGCAGGGTGAGGATGGGCACCCTGGGGACGGGCTGGCACGCGGTCCCTACAAGTGCAGTGCACTGCAGTGATACCAGGCAGCACTGCATTCAGCGATAGATCATGGCTTTCGGTGAGATACTGCAAGGGGCTGCACGGATGTAGCAGCGGGCTGGTCCTGGCAGGACTGTGCAGTTTGCATGTAGGGCATCACAGCGCTGTGCTTGGGAGTGCCGTTTAATTGCAGGGCATGGCAGTGTTTATTAGCAGGCCGTCCCTGGGAACGGGGGAAGTTTTAGGGCATTACAGCATGGTATTAACAGGCTGCCATAGTGCGACTGTGCAGCAAACAGTGCTGGAAGGAGATGAGAATCACTGGCCAATATTCTGTATCACTTCCACGGCACCACAGATGTGCACAGCAGTTCCCAAGCACAGTCTTGCCCTAGAGGTTTTGCTACCTGCTAAAACGACGGGAAGAAGAGGAGACGGCCACACAAAGAGAGGCCACGGGTTATTGGAGGGCACAAGGAGGGATGCCAGCAGCTGCCCTTGTTCCTAAAACAAGCCTGGAACTGGCACGCAATCGTACACAGATCCAACTTTTCTTCTAACAATCCCAACGCCCAGCTCAGTCTGAATCGATGCCCCACCTCTGTAGCAGGCAGAGGTGTCGTACAGCGAGATGATCTATTTCAGGTAAGTTGTGGAATCAAGCCCGTGATCATTTGCAGCCATATAATAATCACAGGGCTCTTTTCACAAGAGTTAATATGCTTTGAACCAATTATGTTCCTGCTGAGCTAAGACTCCTGTGTGCAATTTCAGCTGGATAAGAGAATTCTCCTTCCCTTCCTGTCCTAAATGATGACGCATGGGCATAGATCTGCCTGCACTTTACCCCAGACGTGATGGTAGAGAGCAATAACTCCTATTCCAGTTTGAATAGTTTATAAAGTACTCTGCACAACTTCAGGATGCAAAGTGCTATGGAAATATCAGAGAGCAGCAACAGAATAGGATTCTAGCTGGCCAGGTCCAACTTCCATCTACATTCATTCACCTGATCATCGTCCTGAGCCTCAGATTGCTCAATAAACATGGCTGGTGAGTCTGACCAGAACCTGCAGTGATTTTGGTGGGGTGGATTAAATGGGAAAAGGCAGGGATCGGTCCTATTTTTTCTGATGGTCAGGCTCATGATAAACTCATGAGAGTCGGTGATACTGCTGTCATGCATCCCGTGAGCGCAAACTCTTCAGTGCTAAACTGAGTGTATGGAAATGGCTCTTCCATAGGGAAGCTCCTGGGCAGGATCTCCAAGAGCAGGGCTACATACCAGTTTCTTGAAGACCCCCCTGAAAGCATCGTTGTGTGGAGATGTGATGGAGAAAGCGCGGTCTTTTGAGATGAACAGCCCAAGGAATGTGGTAAGTTCTCTTGAAACAGCCTTTCCACATGATGATGATTTATCATCTGCGTTGCGGTAGCCCCTGGGAGGTCCACTCATGAACCAAGGCCCCACTGTGCAAGGCGCTGTACAAACACAGAACAAAAAGCCAGCCCCTGGCCCCAAAAGGCTTACCCTCCCAGTAACATTTTCTTTGGTTCTCAATCAGCTGGTTTTGCATCCTCTACATTTTCCACTGCCTTTAAGCAAACCTGAAATCTCTAACCAAACACATGCCAATAAATCATGACCATTCTCCAGCTTTTGTATCAGAGCCAAGAGAAGCCATTGATTTATTAATATTTAGAAGGAAAACTATCCATGGGCCAAGGTTTGCTGGAAAGGAGTGCCGGGCCTGACTGGAAATAAAAAATATCACCCCTTCAAAATTCAATCTCCAGAGCTGATCCCAACTTTTAGTCGGGCCTTTGTCTGTAGAGTGGATCCACCCCAGAAACAGCAACAATGAGTATTATTATTTATAGTCCAGTCCTGCCGAGGGGCCACTATTAGGGATCCATAGTGCTGTGCCATGTCCAAACACACGGAGGGAAACAGTCGCAGCCCTGAAAGCTTGTAGTCTAAACAGACAAGACAGAGTGGAAAGGGAAGCAGAGACATCCCCGTGTACTGTATAGACATACATCCCCGACTTCCATATATTTTATTATTCTCTGCAACAGATTACTGTCTGGAGGCCCCAATATCAAGGCCTCATTGTGGTAGACACAGCACATACACATGATAATATGCAGTCCTGGCTCCAATGAGGTTATGAATTGAATAAACAAGACAGGTGAAATGTGGGAAGGGGAGAACAAAGGCCCAGAGAGGAGGTGTGATTGGGTTGGGGTCCTAGAGCAGGTCCGTGGCTGGGACTCCTCATGCACACATCAGCATGCCCTCCATGAGCCCATGATACCTATTCACCCTTGAGCCCAAGAATGGGTCAGAAATGTACTATTTAAGGAGGGGTGGGGGAAACACATTTCTAAGGTGTCTCTGAACCAGTGACAGTCAATCTAAATGGGGGGAAAGGCTGAGAACACATCTGGAGTGCCTCAGACCCATCTCTACTTCAAAGGTATGGAGGCCTCAAAAGCCATTTTGCTGACCCTAGTGACAGTGCCAAGTCTGTAATGATGCCAGCTGAGTTTGGGGTGGCTTAGAGGGTTGGGCAAGCATTTCACCCAGCTCAGTTAATCATAAAACTCATCCCCATCTCATTAAACATCTGGGCCAGACTCAGCTGGGGGAAAGCACTACCGGATCTACACCCGCTACCTTGTCTTCTACCAAAATCACAGCCTGGCCTGAGCTGAAAGGAGAGGAGCGATTCTTGTTGCCAGTCCATCAAGCCTCCCTTTAATTCCCCTGCTTTAAATGCCCAGAGTGGTGTGAAAATGTCTTTCTCGCATTCTCTCACCTGGACATGCTGTGCCGATTCCTCCAAGAAGAAAGGCCGCCAAACAAACAAAACAGCGGGATTTGTCTGTGAACAAACTGTGAACTGCGACGGAGAGTCTTTCAACCCCCAAATCCATCTAAGCACCCAGCCCCAGCAAAGGATCGATAGCGCTGATCAAAAAAATGAATATTTGTTTCAAGGGCTCACAAGTTATTCCCAAGACGCTGCTTATTTGGTAACTTATTCTGTAAACATCCAGAGGCTGCTCACTCAACTCGCACAAGGCATTTACTGTCTGATCACTGCTCTGCTTTTTAAAGTCTGCTCCCTGACGCTGCCATCCTACGAGCATTTTCTTCTTTTCCTACATTTGGCTCAGGTTGAGGCAAGAAATGCGAAAAGGAACAAAAGTCTGGACGCGTTGTATGGGTCACAGATTGGTTTCCGGTCACTCGGTTTGGATGCCTGATGCAACATTGTTGACCCCCAACACTAGAAAATCATGACTTAAGTCCCATGGAAAAGTGAGATTGGCTTAAAACTCAGGGGGCTTTACTTTTCGTTTAACCTTCTGGTTTTGGGGTCCTCACGTGTCATTTTTGCAGCCACAAGGACAGGAAATATACTTTTTTATATATAAAAAGGAAGGAAATCTGAGATTCTTGTATCATTGCGTGCTTTCTGGAGCTTTAAGGAAAACACTGAATATCATGAGGGTTTCACGAAAAATGGCAAGAGATGGTAACGCAGTCTGAGTTATTTTGTTCTCGTAGTTCAGTGGAGCTGGGGACCTCAGACCGCACGTAGGGATGAATCCAAATAGCACAAACTTCTGACCGTGGAAGAGTCTGAAACCAAACTTCCCCAGAGATTCAGGGTACATTGTTACCCAAGCTTTGACTTCCACCGGGTGCTTAGCTGGACACACCTTCTGCAACAAAACCCAAACTGTATAGGCCTTAGATAATTCTGGGTTCAGGTGTATGAACAAAACAACCACGCTTTGGAGAAAAAATGTCCACATCCTGTGAATTTTTCCTTACAACCGCCGAGGAAACACTGTCTTGTTAGGCACAAAGCCTGTGATCCAGCACCCATTTCAATTCAGAAAGAGTCATTCCCCCCGATTTCGGTAGGAATTGGCTCATTTCCAGAACCAGGCTGGATTTCTTGAGGGTAGGGAAGCTGCACATACCTCAGAGGACATCATTTGTCTGTACAGCACCTAACTCATTGGGGCCTGGCTACATGATTAGGGTCCTGCGGAGCTATTGCAATGCCAATAATAAATAATGATCATTGATGAGCCTAGCCAGCTTCCATCTGAGATCCCAGTCAGATCTCAAAGAGAAATATGGTGGGGGAAATCAGGAGACCCGGAGGAACTACACAGAGCTGGTTTGGAAGTCAAACGTGCTTATCTTCAGGCAGAGCTGGGACTGAAATACCAGCCCAGGCCCAAGCTCTCAAAGTTCAAGGCTTAGCCAAGGATTTGATCCAGCTCGTTATACCTGCGGATGCCAGCAAGGCATGGTGGATCACATCCAAATCTTTGCATGCTATCGAGTTGCTCTGGAAGTGGGATCCATGGCTTGGCATCTCATCCGTCTCTCTTCGCTGCTGCTCGGTTCCAGTTGGGGATTTGCTTCGGTTGATTTATGCCAACAGCTCGCTCCCTAACGTGAATGCAGTAGGGTCTAACAACTAAGGCACTAGATGCAGAGACATGTGATCTGAGTTCAAGTCCTAACTCTAACACTCAGCTGCAGCGTGGTGTCCAGTAAAGATCCATGCCTCAGTTTCCCATGCGGGGAAGACGGCTACTGATACTGCCCCACTTTTGTCAAGTGCTGCTCGGGAGCTTCCCGTTACTTCACCCCAGGCGCATAGCTCCAGTTGGATTTCAGGTTCTGCGCACAACTTTCCTGTTGCCCCCCGCTCAGATTTGCCCACGTCAGCACGTATCTGAGCACATCTCTGCACAATGAGTGATGACTGACATCGAGGGCGAATGGCATACTGTCATCTAAGCCTGGTACTCAATCCTGCTGCTATCAATGCCTCGGTTTAGTCGATCTTGAAAGCGAACTGAATCCCCAGCTCCGGCTGACAGGCTGGTAGACATTAATAATTACGTACTATTTAAGGCTGATTGAAAATGAAGAGGTGGAGGTGTTGGGATAGATGTGGCACTACCAGACGGATTGTGATTAGATTAGCACAGTTCCATTTGATGGGTCTGGAGCCACGCTTTAATCAGGTATTTTGAAAGCTTCACTCCACACACGCGCACCGCGCACAAACACACGCCGCCTCCCCCTGCGCCTGCTGGTGCAACATTTGTTAGTTTTGATCCCCACCGTTACCAGCGTCTCATTTGAAATGTGTTGTGTTTACAGTCTGTGCCTTCAAGGATTCCTACCCTCAGCCTCTCCTGTCCTTGTTTGTACAAAGCCTCCTACAATCCCTGAGCTGGGCCTGTTAGTCACTGCCACCGTATAAACAATAAATACGAACAGTCATCCATACAGACACGAAACATGTCACGTAAGTAATGAGTGCTACTGGCCAAAGATGGGCCCCAGCTGTAAAACTCAAATCCAGAACTGGATCCGATGTGCTGGAGCCTTTGGGTTTCGGGTTCATTTTTAATGATGATCTCGGGCCGGATTCCAGCACCTGTATCGGATTGACATAACGAGGGGAGCTCCTGCTAAATCGGAACCCGGAGGAGAGTGCAAATGCATCGGCGTTCAGCAACTTTGCAGAGCTTGCTATATATAACAGACTACTTGCTCATATCACTAGCTAGTGGCCTGCAGCCAGCTCTGGGGTGGGAAGTAGCGGCTGGTTAACAGCGCCACACAACAGCTTAGGGTGGGATAGCAAAATAGGAGATTACTGCAAATGAGCTGATTGGCAGTACCTGTTTATGTGGACACTCTATCCTGCAATGAGAAGGCGAACAGGAGGAGTTTACCTCTGTATAAAACAACTGCTAAATTGCACCTGTTTAACTTTCATTTACTGTGGGATAGCGTGGACAGAGGAAACGGCTACTGCAGATCAGCTCTACGTGTGATAACCCCCCCCA
>NW_017729019.1:16135633-16137782 GCF_001723915.1 Gavialis gangeticus | reverse complement strand
GTGTGATAACCCCCCCCACACACACACATTCACCCCCCTTTTAACTCAGTACAACTGCGTGGTCTGTCCAGACACTCGGCAAAGTTTGCGAAGCACAGCAGGATGAAAGGCAGATTAAGTGTAAGCTGCTATTAGATTGTCTAATATATTTTAATGTGTGTGCACTCTTCTCCACAATCAAAACCACATTACGTCTCCATGTGGATAGCTTTTCCTGTGTTGACTGGTTTCCAATACAGATGTGAATTCTGAGCAAGGTTCCCCTCTCTGGAGCTTTAAGAGGATAAAGTATCATCTCCGTGAGCAAAAGCAAAAGTCTCACTGGAACACAGGGACTGCTGTTTGAGACCTGATCAGCGGCCCATCTAATGTAATGTCTCATCTCCCACGCTGGCTTTATCTCACTCACCTGAGGAAGGTGCGAAAGACTTCCTAATGGACACTTATGGAATAAGCCACCCATCAGGAAAGTTTCTCCCTAATCCTAAGTAGACAGTGGCTGACATATGCCCTGAAGCATGAGAATTGATATCTCTTGCAGCTTCTTAGCCTATTTAATGGAGCCTCAGAGACTCTTCTCATCCATATATCTTCCGATGCTTTTTTGAATCCCGCTACAGTCTCAGCTCTGGGGAGATCTTGTTGCAATGAGTTCCACAAGTCAACCGCCGACACCGACCCTCAGGAGCACAAACTTCACGCAACTGCTGGAGAAGGAGCTCTGAGCCCTTAGGTTAGGACCCCACTTCAGAAGCTGCTCCAGGCTTCCCTAGGGTCCAGATGCGTTTGGACACAGTATTCCAGCTGCAAAGTTTGGATCAGGCTGAGATCCCAGGTGTCCTCAAAGCTAAGGGAGCATCGGGGCGAGTGCTCCAATTCATACCCCTCTCTAATCATTTTAGAGCAACTTTTGCAGACTACTTCTGCCCAAAAGGCATTAGAAGATTCCCCCTCTTTTCCTTGAACCCGCACCCTACACAGGCACCAAGGTCAACCCAAATTTGTAGAAAGGTTCTGGGTAGTTTAATGCCAGCTCTGTTGCTCCATTAGCCACATCCTGATTTTGGCTGGGGACAGAAGCAAAACTACCAACATCCAGGTAAGATCTCCACCCTGGGCAGAAGCCAGGTGGCTGCATGCATCTCCTCCACTGAATCTGCTGTTCTTGTGAGATGTCTAGCCATGTGGCTGCAGGCTCAGGATGTTCAGAAAAGCTCCAGACTGTATCTGGGCCTTTGCACACTTACCTGAGTGTGACCTGTGAGACTCTCCCATCATCTCTAATGATCACTGGTTGACTAGGGGAGAGGGAGCCAAACACAAAATAACTTTGGGGATGTTCAATTCCCAACCCCAATCGAAATAACCTCCTTCTCCAAAACTAGAACCTCTGGGTTCTACGGATTGAAAACAGCTGGATTGGTCCCATTTCAATCTGGATTGATCCAATCCAGATTGAAACAGCCTGCGCGGAATCGACTACGCTATCAAAGGTGTTCATGGGGAGCCCAGGGTGGAGCTCAGATGATCGGAAGTGAAGATGAAAATCCAACCGACCATAGTTACAGTGAACTGCACAATGATTCCCTGTCACCCTGGGGCTTTAAGTGTGCAAACGCCCCTTTGTGCCATGGCTCACGTGTACACAGGCAGCCTTCCAGGGTAACGTGAGTTTTAAGTCATCCACAGTTGCTCAAATTCCCGTGTGACCTGCAGAGGGAAGTCCACTGTGTCACACAGCTCTGGGGAAAGAGATAGCCCCTTCCCATGGGACGGGTGAAGGCACAAGGGGCCATGATTGCAAGGAAATGAGAGCTGGCAGTAGAAAACACAATCAGAGCAGCACCTGACAAAGCTGCAGGTCCCCAGTGGGGTTAGGAAGGCCCCTGGGCTGAGTTGCAGGACTCAGGAAGGTCAGATCTTCAGGACTGACCAAGAAAGGGAGAAGGATCTCGAGGAAGGAGGGGTTGGGCTGGAAGGAAGAGCCATCTGGGTCAGGAGGAACCACGAGTTGAGCCTGTTGGGTCCAGGAACTAGCTAAGTCTGACTCCAGCTCTGAAAGGACAGTCACACCCTGTGCAAATCCATCACTAAGCGCTCACCCCTCCTTCAGGCAAGCAGTCAGGGCAGCTTGATCCTGGAGGCTGCT
>NW_017729019.1:16129059-16130633 GCF_001723915.1 Gavialis gangeticus | reverse complement strand
CCATCTGGGTCAGGAGGAACCACGAGTTGAGCCTGTTGGGTCCAGGAACTAGCTAAGTCTGACTCCAGCTCTGAAAGGACAGTCACACCCTGTGCAAATCCATCACTAAGCGCTCACCCCTCCTTCAGGCAAGCAGTCAGGGCAGCTTGATCCTGGAGGCTGCTGAAACCTGCTGCACCTTGCAACGCACAGCTCCCCACCGCCAACCCCGCTTCCACCCCCAGCCGCCTCTCAGCCGGCTCCAAGCCTCTCCTCCGACTCAGACGAGCTCCCTGCCACAGCCTGGAAGTGGGCCCAGGCGAGTGGCTGAGAGCTGCTGGAAGCAGCAGGCCCTGCCGCTTACTCCTGTTTACAGAAATGGGAATTTGCATGATGAAAATAACCTGGGACGGATTTTGATTTTACTGCCCTTGGCAGCCGGCTTGGAAAAAACCAGTGCATAGTCAATTACTGGAATTTTTAAACACAAATAATATTTTATGTGATCAGCAGGCTGGCGTGGGGCCTGGGCATCGCGCTCCAACGGCACTTATGAAAGGAACAAGCCATCGATTGTGCTGCCGCACACAGGAGCCTGTGGGCAGGTGCAGCTTTTGTTGACCTTAACACACGGCTCTCTCCGCTCACTTAACCCGTGAGGTACAGGCTGGAGATTTGCAGGGTCCCGAACTTGTTTTCCACTGTGCCCAAACTGGCTGTAAATCCATCTTCCCCTTATAGAAGCCCAGGGAGACACTGTTTCCCTGTAGGCACCTATGAGGCCAGGAAGGAGAGACATGAGGCCAGGAAGCAGAAGCACAGCACCAGGTAGACTGAACATCTCCAGAGCCGCTGCAGCGAGTTGGAGCCACCCGTTCTGTCGCTTGCCTTCTCCAACGGCGCTCGGACAATCCCCTCGTAAGGCAGGGGTTAATGAACAGCAGCCACACCCGCTTCCCCCAATCCCTTCCACCCCTGGCAGGAGCCCCAAGCCAACAGCCAAGGGACCTTGTTCCCTGAAATACTAAACTCTGGAAAGCAGGTTTCCGGGAATGACCTGCTAGTGCCAAAGGACCGGCAACACGGCACAGGAGCCGGCGGCCCGGCAGCCTTGGGTGCCGGTGAAGTGCACGGCTGGGATCGAGGGAGTTGGCTGTTGGGCCATAGATGCTGCGGGGATGGTCATAGTGTACAAACCCAGGGACATACAGTAATTGCAATGATGTGGCTTCTATCCCTACAGTAAAATGTAGGCAGGTAGGTGGACAGATAGGTGTGGAGCTAGACAGCAGAACGATATGAATTACTTAAGCTCAAGCACCTTTAAAATAAAAGCAGTGGACAGTGACAGGGCTTTGCATTTTCAGGAGTGCTGCCAGCTTCCTCCAGCCCTCCTTGGCTCACTGAAAAAAATCCTGCTCCAAGTGCTCCCTTGGCCAACACTAACGATGATGCTCCATTCGTTGCCTCTGCTTCTGCTGCTGAGCGGGACAGATAAAACTCTGCAGCCAGCATCCAGGGGGTTAAGTCCCCCAGCTGCACAGAAGGGGTTAATCCCCCACAGCACACGCGGTGGGTTTTACACACGCCAGGCG
>NW_017729019.1:16122923-16124059 GCF_001723915.1 Gavialis gangeticus | reverse complement strand
TGCTCCATTCGTTGCCTCTGCTTCTGCTGCTGAGCGGGACAGATAAAACTCTGCAGCCAGCATCCAGGGGGTTAAGTCCCCCAGCTGCACAGAAGGGGTTAATCCCCCACAGCACACGCGGTGGGTTTTACACACGCCAGGCGACGGGCACAGATGCGGCTCCATGCGGGCGCTTTGCGGAGTGGCCACCTCCAACTTCAAACGGCTTCTTTTAAAAGAAATTAATAAAAAATTTCCACCAGCTTTGGGCAGAACGTGGTTGAAATAAAACTGCTATTGTGGCTCCGGGACCAAAGGGAAAGAAAATTCCGTCCCGGCTTCGAGATCTTTAGCACCTGGATAGAATTTCACTTATTTCAGCTGCCTGCATGAAGGTTTGATAGCTACTTCCCTGTGATTTAGGGCTGGATCCAAAGCCGACCTCAGTAAATGGGGCTCTTTCCATTCCTTTGGCTCCAGATTCAACATTGCTGTGCTAACTCAAAACCACCCACTGATTTTCATGGGCACATGTGCGACATAGTATGAGGAACACACCCCAGTAGCTTTTTTGGGGGCATGCGTTGTTTTGGCATGAGCCATCGCAAACCCATTTCCCCCAGAGCTCTTCCAGTGGCATTGTTCAGTGGCAATGTCACCTCGATCGTCTTCCCTGATGTGAGCAACTTCCACCATGAATACCTACATGCAGAGAGAAACCACGGGCAGGGTTTCTCCCGCTGGTCCTTGCATCCCCTGCTCTCATAGGAAGTCGGTGTTGTCATTTGTTTCCTGCTCAAAGGAGGAAGAGATGTCCCTGGCATGTGACACAGGGAGTGAATTAGTAGGGCCTCCGTCCAGTGGTTTTTAGCTGTTTGCTTTCCGCTGGTGGAGGTGAAAGCTGTTTAAAATCCAAAGGCAGCTCTTGCTATGGGAAATGGTGTAGGGGATAAAGACGGGGATGCTTTTCTTTCTGAGAAAGGTGTGCGCCATGGACTCTAATACTCCAACACTGCTCTGTAGGAGGCTGGGACCGGGACTGACCTGGGTGCACCTTCTCCTCCAAGTTGTCAGTGGAAGATTGGGCTACATTCATCGACTTGCTGGCTACTTCTACTCATTATAGTTTCATAGTTTCATAGTTTCTAGGGTTGGAA
>NW_017729019.1:16095780-16122912 GCF_001723915.1 Gavialis gangeticus | reverse complement strand
ACTATCCTCCTTAGCTCGTTGAAGTTCGCCCTCCTAAAAGAGCCCTCATTCCCGTTTGTCAGCCTCGCGCCTGTACTAAACGCTTGTGCGCTGTTAAAGATCTGCTGTGCTTCACACCACATTTCTTTAGTGGACCAAGTGGACCTTTGCTCTTCCAAGAGAGAAACTTTGGACCCCAGCTCCTGTTATAACCCAGCCCCCAGTGGCGGCCAGTGACATGTGACCTAGGTAGGCAAACACCACCATGAAGGAGCTGGGTTGGAGCCAAAAGCCACCGCTGCTGTCTCACTCCAGAAGGGCCGGGGAGACCTTTCCACTCGCACATCCTGAGGAGACTCCACTGCAGGTGCGAGAGCTTTGGGGTTAAGGTTCAAACCTCACTCACTCAGCTGGGCCCTGGGCTGGCGGGGTTAAATGGGGGGAGTTTATAACCCAGTTATGGGCTTTTGTAAATTTGGAACAAACTTTGCTGGACAGAAAAATATTTCCCAATATATGAACATGGTGCATTTGGTGGGCCTACACGGTGCAAGCCTGTGCAATGCGCGTGATAGTGTGTAAGTACTGCAGGCATATGGCCACGGGTATACATTTATATACAGCGTGTGCTGTGTATTTTATGTATTTGTCTATCCGTGCTATGGGCTCACGCATATCTTTGCAACACGTTTTACTACCTCGCATCCCTGTCTATGGGCTGTGCGCGCGGCACAGTACACGCGTGTGCACTTGTGCGTGGGTGGGTCCCACGCGGGCACGGCTGCAAAGGCCCTCGGTGCCTGTGCGTGCGTGCATGCGATGCGCGTGTGCCTGTATATGTAAACACAGCCTCAGCAAGAGTGCTTGCAGCCCCCGAACTTGGCATTCCCCACGCCGCTCGGCTGCAAGGTTAAATAAATATCTGACTGCGAGTCGAGGAAATGAGTCAAAAACATTGAGAAAGAAGAAACCCAGATCTCCGGAGAGACGAACACCATGCGCAGCCTGTCCCGATAGTGAGCGCACGCTCCTGGCCGGGCTCCTTCCCCTGGGCCCCCTCAACCTGGTTCTTTTCAAGCAGCCACGGGCTCCGGGAGCCAAGCGGCTCAGTCGAAAAGCTGCCAGGTCACACCTGGAGGGAAGCCATCGTTGTGCTCCGGCTGCCTCCAGGACCCCTTCATAGTGGCTCTGTGGCCCTTGTGCCGCCCTGCCCCGGGTTGCTGTGCAGATTGCTGGAACGTGTCACGGCCAAGGAAGTTCCCTGCTTTACCTGGGAAATCCCAGAGCCGGGAAAATGAAAGCAGGTGATGACAACTGCCTCCGCCTCTGACAACCGAACAGGAAGCGGGTGAGCAGCTACTTGAATGGCATCCAGGGAATGAGGCTGCGCTCCCAAAGGGCTGAAAAAAGGCGCAGAATAAAGACGCAACGCCCACCAAGAGATCCCCACGGGGAGAGAAATGCGATTCCCTGCTCCCCACCCAGCCCCCAACACAAACGCCCTTCGGGAGGTCAGAGCTAAATGCAGCTGGCGTAGGGCCCTGCTAATTAGCTGCGTCAGTCTGGTGCCAACCTGGCTGGCTCCCACAGTCTTTCTGCTCTGGTGAGAAAAGAGTTAAGTGCAAAGCTCGGCCAAGTGGATGCATGGGAAGGTGAAGGGGACTGGCAGCTCCTTTGGTGGCTTGGTGACAGGAGAAGTAAACTGTTACCGTAGACAGGGGAAAGAGGAGCATGGCACATTGGATCGGGCCCTGACACTGACTTGCCGCGTGACCCTAGTCCAGTTGCTTCCTCTCCCTGTCCGTGCCTCGGTTTCCCCCTCTTGCGCAAGAGACGCTTGTTGGGGTGCAAGATCTGGCAAGCCCTGTTTGCAAAACGGCGTGCGACCCGTGTTGGATGCTTTGCTCCAGCCTGGGAACAAGTGGCAGCAGGAGTCTCCTCCCCCCGCAACGCAAGTTTGAAGCCAGGTGGCAGCTGAGATGCAAATGCCCTCCCTTTCTGCCTGACAGAAGAATGGATCACCACCCCCAAGGTGCCACCTGGGGAGGAGACCAGAAATGCTGGCTTAGATAACCTCTCTCTTGCATGGCATGGCATGGCATGGCATGGCAGGAGTTAACTCTGAGGAGTGGCCCGGGAAGGAGCGGACAGTTCGAAGATGCTTTGCCAGTGATCTCACTGTATAAACAGCTTCTCCCTCCCGTCCCCAAACACTATCTCCTCATGATACACTAATTACCCAAAGCAGAAACCAAAAAAGAACGAATTATGACGGTTTCCCTGCAAGTTGCTAGATCTGCCAGGCAGCGCGGGGAGGGGACAGCCACTGCGCCTCTCTGCTTGCCTGAAAGCAAAGGAGGGGAGGATTACGCTCTGATTTTGAGTTTATTTATGGCAAGATCAAAACCTTGGCACTTGCCCGATTTGCTTTCAAGTGGCAGGAGCCTCGGGCCTCCATCTGGACGCGCTTGTCCCCCTGCCTGCAGGCCTGGCTGTGGCTATGTGCTAGGCGACCTGTACCTGCCTGGGGGTGGCACTCAGCTGCTGAGGGACACCAGTAGCATTGCTCAGTGCTTCATTTGCTTCTTCCACCTCTCTTCTCCCCTTTGATGGATGGAGAAACTGAGGCACAGAGCATCTGAGAGAGAGGCCCCTCAGCTGAGGTGGGAGAAAAAGGTGGTGCCTGTGGACGGAGGTGAGCTAATGGGGTAGTGATGAGCTGCAGTGAGTTAATGGAGTGCACTCACAGGGAAGAGGGTTATTATTGCCTGTCAGAGAAGGACGACTGGGGTTTAATTTCTTGATACTTGGGGTTAAGTGATTGTCTGACATCTCTATAAGGGTAAGACAGCCTAGCAGAAATGCCACGGACATTTACCAGCAGCCCTGGTCCAAAATAATTCAGCTGCCTTTAGCCACAAGAGGACAGGAGTGAAAAAACTCCCGGTGATCATTCACTCACTTGCTCAGCAAAGCCAATTCACTGGCCCCGGGAAGTCGAAAGCGCAGCCCATGGAAAAGCCCTTAGCAAATGTAAATGAGAAAGCTCCAAAGAGGCTTCGGAAAAGGCTGAGACCCCGGTGAAAATTTAATAACAGGGATGAAACCTAGAGGGTCCTCTAGAAATGACCCTATAGAAGGGAATTCAGAATGATACTAAATACTGCAGAGAGACGATCTCTGTACGATCGCTTCCACGAGAGCGGGAAAGAATTACAATATTATTATTACTGTTGTCATCCCTACGATTATCGCTATCATCCTCATCACACACCTGTCCCAAACCCCGTGAAACCCTAACAGCCAAGGAAACCCTCTCGGCTGCTCCAACTCCAGGCGCGTGGCTAGCCGTGGCAGCCAAGGAGTTAAGCGCCCCAGCACAATGTGTTTATAGCCTGTAGCTCCTCTCTTTCTCTCTCTCTCTCTCTCACCCTGTTTTACAAAAAACACATTATCAAAAACCTGCTCAGAATCCTCCCAGCCAGTGACACAGAAAATTCACATCCGCGGGAGCTGCCAGGGCAACAACAAATAGCAACAGTAAATACAGCTGCCTGAATTGCACTGGATGGTACGCTGGCCCACAGGCAGGGGATCAGAGAGGGCGTCATGCTTCAACAAGACACACACTGCCTCTAGATTTCAAGAGGACACTCTCTGCTTTCTTGTTATGCTCCTCGAGCCTCTGCACAGGCACTCACGCATCTCCTGTCTTTTCTTGCCGTCTCCCCTTGAAACGTTTACAAAGGCCTCATTGTTTCCCATCAGCTGTTCTGCTTCTCTTCCAACAACTTCCTCGTTTTTGTCTTTCCCATTTAATTCGCTCCCTTTCTTCCAGTACGCCGATTTATTTAGCAGCTAAAGCGGCTGTCCCAAACCCTGCCCCCAGCCGAGGAGACCCTACTAGCTGGTGCAACTTTCTCTGCTCATCCAACCTCAAACTCCATTTAAAGGGTTTCAGCGGCTAAGGATTTAGGAGCATTGGGGTCACCCCAGTCAGGGATCAGGACCCTGTTGTGCTAGTGTCTGTCTCCCCCCAGGTTGGGGACAGTGGCTTTAGAGGAGGCTGTGTCACCCCACAGACAAGGTGGAGAGGGACCTGCCACCCTCTCACCCAGGAGGAGAGGTGACAGGAGGCACCGTACGAACGTGAGAGATGCTCACAGAGCCCCTGTAATTTTGGTAGCTGTCAATCAGAGTCCCCAACCATGCAACGAACCCAACACAGAGACCCCTGATGCCACAGGGGCTCCGGGCAGGAGAGGGAGCCAGAGCCTAGACTCCCTGCAAGGTTGGGAGCTTAAAATTAAGTTGCCTTCAGCCCTAGGTACCACCTTTTCCTCACCTCTCTCTGCTGAGATCAGTCTCTGTCTTGGGTTATTCATCTTTCAATATATTATCCATTCATGCAGTCCTTCATTCATTATTACTTTCTTCCCTTTTCTTTCCCCATTCCCTTCTTTGCCCCACCTCTCCCTCTGATGTGGAAAGCAGATGAAAAACGGGCAAACCCACTCTTAAAGCATCACTGCAGCAAAGCCACAGGTAGCTAAGCCACGGCTAAGTTTAAACCCATCACATGAAAGCACTGGTTTCTTCAAAGTCACTCTCCTTCCCCGGCCATGGCGGACTCCCTCCCCGCTCTGTGTTTCTGATGTTTATTTTAAGAGTCAGTGGCCGGGTGGAAGCTGTATCCCTCCAGTTCCTGTTCTTAATCTCTGCTTTTTTTTTTTTGCTTTTGGGGGGGGATCATCATCCTTTCTGACCTCAGAGAGGTCACCAAAGCGGTTGCATCAGGAGGTAAAAGTTTGGGCTGAGATTGGCCAGCTCCTCCTAGTGGAGACGTGAAATATTGGGTGAAGAGAGAAGAGGAGAGGAGAGCGATGGAGAGGGGTCAAGAAGGATGAAGTAGGAGAATGGGGTCCAGGATGGTCAGGGTAGGGAAAGCAGGATTTGATGCCACGGGCACAGGCTCCTCCTGCTCCACATGCTCTTTGTTGAATGCTGACACCGGCTTTCCAGCACGCTGCTGACTTGACAGACAAAAGCGCGTGGCAAAAAGCGGGGAGAGTTCAGGAGGTGATAGGCTGACACACAAAAAGACCTGCCTGGACAGTCCCGGATTACAAGTGTTTCTCTCTCTCAGCTGCTCCCCACCTGTAACACCCAGGCCGGTGCCTTACTCCGCTGCCTGCCAGCCTCCCTAAGCCCCCATGCAGCCCAGCGATTGAGACAGACGCTGTGCTTCAACAGCCTCTTCCAGGAAAGGATCCCCGTGCGTTTCAGTGCCACCAGTTGATCCAGTCTCACAACCTCTTCTGTCAAAGGGGTACAGTGAGTATTGGTAGCCCCTTTTATAAAGTTGAACCAATGGCACAGATTCACAGATGTTTAGGGCTGGAAGGGGCCTCGTGAGATCATGGGGCAGGAAAGACTGCTGGGGTCAAATAACCCCAGCAAGGTGCGTGTCTGGTCTCCACCAAGAGAAGGGACTTCTCCATGATCCCAATGGGGCCTTTAGGGCAAAACCCATGTCTCTTGAGTCTCAAGGTCACATCTTAAGCATAAGACCAGGTTTCTCCAAGATAAGCATGGACACTGTGTCCACAAGGCAAACTCATGGCAATGGGCAGGTTTCCTTTAGTTTTCCCTCAGACCGTTTTAATCAATTCAGTGGTTTTCAGTCTCACACAAATGCAGACAAGACAGACCTGGAGACCAGACTCTGTTTCTCCACAGAACAGTGAAGGCAAACGCTCTCCTGCTGCCCAATGCCCGCTGCCAACAGGCCTCAGACCTGACCTGGACGGACGGCTATTCCCCATGAAACAGTTGTTCAGTCTTCATGGCCCGTGCAGATACTGCCACTGGAAGCAAATTGTAGTGGTGATTTTATGTTGCATCGAGCCAAACTCCTTCAGCAGATCTCCCACTGGCCCCTGCTCGGTGGCTCGTGTATTTGGCAGGGATGAAATCGTGCCTAAGCTATTCTGACAGTGCACACCTTTCGAGCTATGTGCACTGTGTGCAAAGTCTACAAGTACCCTGACATGGCACAGAGGATGCCCGTCCCACTGGAGACCAAACTAAAAAGATGGAAGAGCGGGCCAGAAGAAAAGACTGGCAAACTGAATAATCGGGCCTGATGGGACCTAGTCATCAGAAGATGAGAAGAGGTCAAGAGGAGGTGCTGGGACCCAGGGGTGAGAGAAAAATCCAAGGCTGTTCCAGAGAGGCTGAGCTTAATGTGATTTATTAGTTGTGTTATCACAGCGCCCTAACTAGGGACCAGGATATTATTGTGCCACAAACACAGCCCTGTCTTTTAGACAGCCTGTGCCCCAGAGAGCTTAGGCCTGAGGTCCTTCAGCTGTCACCAGCTACAGACCTCCTGCAACCGCATGTGGGCCATGCTACAGGGTTTGCTTTTGGATCTGAACTTTCCAAAAGTTCGGGGGTGTTTGAACCTTGGGATTGGCACAAAGGCCCCTCAACTGTACGGTGAAAATCCCTGCTCTCTTTCTAGCTCTGCACTGACTTCTCCTCACTCATTATTCTTGTCCTGCTTCTTATTCTTTCACTGTTACACCCACATTCTCTCTCTTTCCTCTCCTCTCATCTCGGCTTATTACCTGATTCTCTCTCCCTTTATTTCCCTGTCTTTTCAGCGCTCTACCTTGACACGCCTTTTCTGGGAAATGAACCAACTTGTCCTCCACTAGAAAAAAAAAAAGCCCAAAAAAACAAGCCCAGCTTTCTTAAAGAGAAGACACTGAGCAGAGATGCGGCATTGCAAGTCGACTGTAAACACTTAAAAAATGTTCTATTAATACAGAACGAGAAATAGAGCACCACGGACACTGGTGAAAAATAGCCATCATTGACACAATAGGGAAAGCTATTTTGTCCCCAGACTGTTGACCTTCTCATGATCTAAACAGTGATTCATTGGGAAGCTTTGCTGGTTACCTGAAGGTTAAGTAAGACGTTAGAAAGGAAGGACAGGATAATGCAATGATTTGTGTCATTGCTGCATCAGGAAGCCCCGGGAAGACTGGAAAGGGGGTGGGGGTATGCATGGAAGATAGTCCCTGCCTAGCACAGCTTACCGTATGCAGAGGCAAGACAGATGGATGCTGGATGCGGAGACGGAGGCAGAGGGAGGTGAAGTGACTGGTCACCCAGCAGGTCACTGGCTGAGCCAGGAGCAAAACCCAACTCGTCCGACTCTTGCTCTGTGCATGAGATGCTGCTACCTCTCGGAGGCTTCCGGTGCAGGGAGTGAGAGGAAGAGAGTCAACAGAGAGCTGCTTGCTTGAGGAAGCTCGGTTGGTGAGATTTCTAACCCTGTATCTTCCAGGAAAAAAAAACTAGGCTTTTGGGTATCTATCTTTTCCCATGAACTAAGAAGATCTCATTCTTCCATTAGGGTGGGGTTGGTGTTTCCAATGACCTTATAAGCATGCACGTGTCTCTTAAGGATGGGTTACTCTGATGGGCTAGAGCTGTGGTTCTCAACCTCTTTACACTCAAGGCGCCTCTCGGAAAATGCCAGCTCTTCGCTTTCACTGCTTTCTTGGTTACAGAAAAAATAACAGAGCAAGTCTTCTGTTGCAAAGAACTCAGGAAGCCCACAGCAGGGCAGAATATTTTTGACACTACTGATGCCTATTTGAAACCTCTGGGTTGATCTTGTGAATCCCATGTAGCTGTTTGCACACCTAACAGAGCTAAACAGCACAGTGCCCAAAGGTATCCTTAAAAGGATCTCAACCCTAGAGTGCCGTGGCACCCTGGTTGAAAATCACTATGAAATCAAGAGCTCCAGAAGTGGCTACTGCCTTCAGATACCTGACATAAGATAACTTAAAGCACCTTATTTCTGGGGAGCTAAGTACTCAGCACTGCCTGACACGCGCACCCCAGTACAAGTCAGCCCCCTGAAATCATTGTCACCCGACAGTCTTACCCAAGACGCAGTACACTGGGATGTAGCTGAGGGTGTGATGGGGAACATCCATGCATTATCGGGCGATTGCCCTTTGATGGCCACGCTACAAGCACGCCGAGGGGGTGATAATCAAGGATCCACCAGCTAGACCCACTCTGCAAGAGTCCTTCAGCAGAAAGGTTTATCTTTATGGTGCAGCAGCTACCAAGATGTGAAGGGGTCTGGTACAGAGGATGACATCATGCGCTGTTTGAGCTGTCGTCGGTGTTTGCATGGCAGCTACTTATCCCTGAAAGGTAGGGCTATCAAACAACAGGAAAGCCCTGGAGAAGGAGGAGCGGGGAGAAACAGTCTCCGTTAGCACGGTGGCTTTTCCCCTTGCCCTGGGCAGGTGAGGGCTGAGTACAGTGGAAGGAAAAGGGAGCGCAAAAGCAGGGAAAACTCCTTCCCCATCATATTTACTGAGCTGCACTGAGTTATGACTGGAGGCCAAGATCTGGCTTCAGGCGATTGCCTAAATCATTTAGGAGCTGACAAGGTAGGGAGGGGGAAGAATGTTCTTGTAATTCTTCAGTCTGAGGTACATTAAGGACCCATAAGCCATGTCAAGAGCTTGAATTACATTAGAGAGATTATCCTGTTACAGTTCATAATCCTGGATAATATACCATCCTGCAGCACACCTGCCAATGATAAATCTCGCCCCGTAATGGGGCAGTCGTGACCCTGGCAGTCCCGCAGACCCTCTTGGCATGGAGCGGCAGCCCCATGCAGACAGATGGAGTCAGAAGGGAGAGCACGTAAAAATAACAGCCTGGCAGGGGTGTCTGGGCTGAGAGAAAATTCACGTCCTCGCGGCTCCACGGTATGCTCGGTGCGCTGCAGCTTGCACCCTCTGGGGACGGAGGGCCACCTCCTGCCCTTTCCAAGTGAGCGACGCTTCCAGAGAGCAGGTTTCCAGCCTGGGGCGAGGGGATGCCAGAATCCCGCCCTCCCAAATCCCACCGTGCGGCATCTCCCAGCAGACTCTGCCAGCGGAAGCTACAAAACGCTCCTTGCCATGCCCAGAAAGAGGTGCAACGGGAGATGAGCCCTGGGATGACAGAGGCAACCTTGCTGAGAGGGGGCTTCTCAGCCCCGGTATCCCCCATCCCCGAGTTAGAGGGGTAGGCCCCTGTCCCTCACTGAGGAATCAGACCCCTAGAGAGAAACGGGGGCAGGACTGCGCCCTGGATAAATGGGACAAAGACAAAAACCTAATCAGAGCAGGTGCCTGACTGTTCAGAGCCCGGGAAACAACCAGCTCAACTCACATTGCTCTGAGCTCTCCCCATCTCCTCCCTAAAAGCTAACACGAGACAGACTGCTGCAGAGCGGGACTTGTTGGCTGGGAACAGGGGCTTGGCTTGCAGGGAGGGACTGGTGTTAGGGGACAGTGCCAGCCATTTATTCACAGAGGGGTTGTGCTTTTGCTGGGACAGGCTGAGTCTCCAAGCAAGGATGCAGACACAGAGCCCTCGCCCCCGTGGACCAGTGCTGCAGAGTGCAGGATTTGAGCTCAGGAGTCCTTGCTCTCGTGCAGAGCTGAGGCTGCTGCACACAGATGATCCCACCGCTTGCTCCCTAGAGGTCTGGGAGTATTTCCATTTCTTAGTACCTTAGCATTTCTTAAGGTGGCCCCTTGCCCTGCCTTCTGCCTTGCCAACTAGGCTGAGCCAACTCTCCACCTCCAGCACTGATTCACCCTCGCTCGCTCTCCTGCCTGGTCTGGCCCTCTCATCTCCCAGCCGCACCCTCATTTTCTGCTGTGTGTTGTTTAGCTTCCTCCTGGGTAACAAGGCCTCTTTGTTTCACACCCCCCATGCCTCCAGCTCAGACAAGTACTTTGTCCTCCAGGCAATAAATCCCGAGGTCCTCCTTGACCCCGAGTTGACCTGGCTCACCTCACAGGGCAGGCAGGATTCAGCCCCACTTTCCATCCTTTTTCTGCACAAACCGAGGCACGGAGAAGGCCACGGTACCCATGGACGGCCCCTCCGAGTTCCCTGGGGTGCCGTCCTGCAGCCAACGCGAGTTTGGTCATTAACTTCAGGTGGCCAGATGCTCAGAGGCATCCCTCCATCAAAGCCAAGATAAGAGCCAAGCCCATGAGTCCAGGTGACGGCATCGCTCCAGGAGACGGGGCTTTGCTACCCACCATCCTTGGTCATCTTCGTTATCCTTCTCATGTCCTCCAAATTCACACCCAAGCTCCACACCTTCTCTGTGGCTGTGCTTGCCTGCCTTTTAACCACTCGCCGCCATGCCTGCCTTCTCCTTATCTGTGGCTAAGCACTCGCATGAATTCCTACTACCAGCAAGCTGGCTCCCAGCCCGTGGCCAAGGTAAATCCATCATGCCCCAGCCTCTACCTGTACGGAAGATAACCTGCAGCTGCCTGTATGACCCTACAGCACACTGATCTATTGCCACTGATTACTTAGGAGAAAGAAAGAGCCTTTATATTGTGTCAGGGATTTGCAGTTTCCCCCATGGCCATAGCGGATACTTGACACAGCCTCTTCTCCCAGGCTTGTGTGTTTTGTTTAAGTGCTTCTAGATAAAGCCCTTTTATCACATTAAGAGCTCGGTTGCCCTGGTTTCTTACCCCGGCCTGAAGGCCATTCTTTCGCACCCTCTTGTCTTTGACCTCAGGTTCAAGAGTGCCAGACCTCCCTGTTTTCAAGAAAGCCTTGGCAGCCGGCATGACAGCGACTGTGGGAAAGGCCAGGCCAAGGGCTTCCACCTCCCATTTGACAGGGGACGGCGGAGTCTGGGGACGACAGACCGGCTGGTCCAGGGGCGGCATCTGAAACGCTGGGGAAAGCGGGTGCGGAAGAAGCGCGTGGGGAGACGAGGACCCTACTTCAGCGCCAGGCCTTTACCCTCCTCTATCCTTCTTCCTGTCTTTGCTTTTTTCCTTTCTTCCTCTCTCTCTCTTCCCCCTGCCATCTCTCCCACCCCACTCTGCCTTTCCCCCTTTCCCTCTCTTTCTCACCCTTGTTTTCCTTCCCCTCTCCGCTCTCTTTTTCTTCCCCTGCGGCTTGCCAACTGCCAGCGGATGACATCTCCTTTCATGTTTGGGGCTGAGCGGAGGCTCTGAATGTTCGTTTGATTCCGTTAAGATAATAGCTGGTTCACTGTCAGATGCAGACTGATCAGTTAAAACCTTAATCACTGCCTGTCTACTCACATGGCACTTATTTTTTAAGAGATTAATCCCCTAAGCACTGCACCAGCATACATTCAGGGTGGAAAAAAAAAAGGGTGGGTTTTTATTATTATTTGATGCATTTACTGTTTCATTTCCTCTCTCTTTTCTTTCTTTTTTTTTCCCCCCCATCCCTTTTTAATCTGACTGCTGAGAAGTGTCTGACCTTCCCCACCTCGGCACCCTCCTTTGCCTTCCCCCCCCTCCCGGTACCAACACACGCGCACAAGAAGGGGCCACTGGCACCACGAGGAGACACTGGCAGCGCCTGTCCTGCCCCTGATTGTGAATGGTGGAGGGTCAGTTTGGGGAGGAAGCATGGTCCAGTACCCCCCGGCTGGGCAACCAAGAGATTTGGGTTCCTTTGCTGAGTCTTCATCTCTGCCTTTCTGATTTCCCTCACGCTTTGCCTTCTCCTGAGATTCAAAGTAAGAGGGTTTGTGCAGCACCTGGCACACTAAGGTCTCTAGGATTTATATCAGTATTAGGAAAAGTCATGGCCTGTGCCATTTCTCCATCTCCAGAAAGGAAACTTGATGTGGGAGTTTCCCAAGAGCCTAAGGAAGGCGGTCAGGTGCCCACTGCCTAATGAGATTTGGGCTTTTACAATCCCAGGCTTAGCCCACAGTTGCATTAAACAACTATCTCCCTGAGGCAAGGAGTGTTTCTAGTTCCTGAGACATAACAGCGCTATTGCTCTTCTGCCAACAGGTTGGCAGAGGTTTCTCAAGCAGCAGCTCTGTGTTTCCAACCTGCTGCAGGTAATCAGACCCCCGACTCCTGGTGACAGCAGCGGACCAGAAACTCCAGCATCTCCGCAGGCATTGAGGAGATATGCATGAGTTTGGCGCTCTGACCGAATCAGGATTTGGGGTTTTAATCAAGGTTGAATGCCACATCCCCAGTATCCAAAGGAACCTAAAATCTTGCCCAAAATGTTGGCAGCTTTTCCAGAAACTCGGCCCTTTGGTAAGAGATTGCACTGGAAGCAAAGAGAAATAAGCAAGCATTTGGCATGGGGGGGCTTTTCAGGCTAAATGGGTTCTTTCTGCTAAGAAAGTGCTTTTCTCTTCTCTGCACAATTCAATCTGAGATCATATTAGGGTCAAGGTAGGCTCTCCTCCTCTTGTGTCATCATCAATAAAACCAGCTAACATGTTCTTCAATGTTGAGCTTGTTACTTTTCATCACTAAACTGATTTATGATTTTTTTTTAAATCTGCTTGAAATAAACTTCACCTTCTCCTAAGAAAGAAGCTGAAGGAGGTATTATGTGCTTGGTGTCCTCCAAATAATATTTCCAGATCTTTGACCAAGGAAAAAAAAAACAAGAGAAAATATCAAACAACAGGGGGGGTTTTCCCCTTGGGAAAAAAAAAAGAAACATTTTGATCAGCAAGTTGGATTTGGTTTTGAAAATTCAAAAGCACAACAAAAATTGTTCAAACGCTTTGGCATTTTTTTGAGGAATCCCAGCCTTAAATGATCCTCCCAACATTCAGCAAGGTCTCCGGGGGGAAGTAGGGTCAAGTGGATGGGATCCCACGTGGGAAGGATCTATTTTCCTGGCTCCGTCACTGACTTGTTGTGTGATCTTGGCCTCTCCTCCATTTTTCTTCTCACTTGTGGACTGTCTTGTCTACTTAAACTGTAACCTCTTGTGGCACTTCATCTTTTTCCATTCAGCAACTAGCGTAGTAGGGCCCTGATCTCATCTGGTGCTTCGATTAAAACAATAACAGAAGACTAATGTCTTCCAGAATGCACATGCGAATTAATCTAACCATGGGCACATACATCGATACCAGCAGGTCATTCCTTCCTCTGGGCTTCTTGGTAGGTTCTACCTTTTCTTCATCTGCCTATTGGATACCGAGAGCTTTGGGACAAGGACTTCATTTTTATCTTGTACAGCACTATGGATGTTGTCTGTCCGAGCGGACAAGCGATGCCAATAACACATTCTCACCTCAAACAGAGCTCATTCTCCTAGACATATCTGGTGCCCCTGAACGTGGCCATTAAACCATGCAGTCCCATCATAGAGGCAGTGGTAGGTTGGTCCATGGAGACACCAGCAAGGTTTTCAGGAAGCACCCTCTTTGCATCCAGAGACTCAAAACTACTTTCTAGTTCAGCTTCCGAAGCCTCACTGGAAGCCGTATGCAACAGCGCCTAATCTATACATCCTCTTCTTCTGGTGCTTTCAGGGGATAGTCGCCTGCTCCATTTTGGGAGGTCTAAGTTTGGTTTCCTAGATGACCCAGGGGGCTGCTTCACAAAGGTCATGGAACACATGGACTTGTGCTCATCTCTCCTGCTCAACAACTTATCTCACTCCCTCTGTCCTGGGCCTAAATCTTGGGATGTGTATGGAAAAGATCCACAGCAAGACTGATCCTCCTGAGGATGCTGGCAGGAGAGTGTGTATTTTGGAGCCAGAAAAGGGATTCATTCTGAGACGGGTCAAATAACTGAGTAGGAAGGAAAGAAAGGCAGAATGAGAGGCTGGTGGGAAGACCTCCCTACATACAGAGAACATCAAAAGCGGGGACATCAGTCATCCCACCTGTGAGGGGCACAGTCTGGATGTGACGGGGTGAGTGGCTCAGCAGATCAGAAGCCAAGGACCTAGGCAGGGTTCAGGGTATATAGAGGGGGAAGGAGAAACTAGAAGAGTTTGCAGGCTAGGCAGAGGTTCAGGCAGGACCTAAGCAATGATTCAAGGCAGGAATAATGGAAAGGTTCAGGTGAGGCAAAAGCAGCAAAGCAGGGGAGCAGGCTAGACAGCGGTGCAGGCTTGAAGCAATGCAGAGAGGAGTCTGTGCAGTGGCCAAGTAGCCAAGGAAGGCTCGCGACTGCCTATATTCAGGCTGCTGCAGCCATTGGGACCAGCTGGGGGTCAGCCCATGCCGGGAACCAGGGCCAGCTGCTGGTCAGTTAGCCCACTTCTCCAATTCCAGTATCTGTGCATAGTTCTCTCCTCATTTTAAGTGGACCTGCACCCATCCACTGGGGTTTAAACAGCAACTAGTTGCATTTGCCGTTCTTTCCTGTGCTGGGGATGCAGGGACTCCTTGAGCATTGAGGTGCACTCCTCATGCTTCGTTGTGAAGTTTCTGCTTAAAAGAGATGGAGGTGCAAGTTGCATGGGCACCCAACAGGGGTTGAATTGGTAGGAATGGGGGAGAAGTAGGGGAAAGGAATTAGCACTTTTCCAACTTTCCTACGGTATAAACTCCACCCCGTGTGATGTAGCATGGACAGATATTCAGACACGATCCTGCCACCTCTGCTGACTTCCTTGGGCTTTGGTTGCCTTCAGGGAGGATCAGATACAGCTCTAGCATCTTTTGGCCTTCTTGGGCCTGAACATGACCCCTGTGGGGAATCAGACCCCTTCTGGGTGGCAGGGCTTGTTTCACCGTTGATCAGGAAAGGTTCACTTCAGGTGCTGCTACTCAACAGATCCACTTAGCAGAGCAGCATGTCATCAATCCACCCTGCAATTTTCTCTCCTCCCTTTGTCCTTTTCACGCTCTCCACGTCTGGCCCCTACTGTTTCTCACCCTCCTGCTGAATTTAAAAATGATTTTAGAAGAAAGTGAGCAAACCCCCTGCCTGCAATACATAAAACAATTCCTAGGAAGATCGTTTTCCCCATGGTCAGGAAGTCCTATAAAGAATATATGATTATTGAGTAGGAGCCTTGATGGGCTGGGTGCTGTATCTGCAGGCCTACACGTTCCTGAGATGCAGCTGGTAGTTGCCTGTTCTTGGATACAACGGGCTGTGCTCGTTAAGGCGTCAAAAAGATTTGGTAGGGATTCTGGTGGAAGGTTGACTTTGGCTTTTGTTTTACAAGAAGGGGGTTTGCCACACCTTAGTCCTCCCAGGAAAAATCAGAAGTGTTGGTCACTGGCAGCATTCAAATGAGCATTGCAGCATGCTAACCCCAAACTGGACAGAGTTAAATCACACCAGAATCCACATGCACATGAGCTGGTGCCCATATAAACCGTTACTTTCCTACCCATTTCAATTTTTGCATATAGTATTCCAGACTGCGGTTTGACAGACTGATCTACTCCAAAGACAACTGTGTTGAAAGGCAAGTCCTACCACCACTTAGGAGTCCTTAGCCCCAGGCCAGTGGTCTAAAAGATGAGCTCAAACTCATCCACACATAATGGGCCCGGGTGCAGAAATAATGGAGTGAAATTCCCTGGCCGGCAGACGGCCTGACTAGAGGATCCGACTGATCCCTTCTGATTTGGCCAGCTGACAAAATGGTGAGATGGCTGCTTAGAGCTCTAATTTGTGTGGGATAGTATTGCTTTGTTTAATGACAGCTTAGCCAAATCCTTCGTTAAGAATATCCAAGCAGATGTTTTGCGGTAACAACACCACCTTCCCTCCTTGATATTTTCCTCCCCTGCGTGTCAGGTTTCCCGAGCCTTCGTGGGTGCAGCCGGAAACTCTTGTAGCATGTACTGCAAAGCAGGCCTTACCCTTATTGAGCAAGCTGCTTAGGGGTCCTCCTTCAGCCAGCCATGGAGGACTCTCTGGAGGTTGCAACTGTCTGCAAGTCAAACAGCTTGACATCTATGGGAAGATTTGCCTGCTAACAAGACGCTTATCAAGACTCTGCTAAGAGAAACTCAGTAATTAAACAGTGCAAACTACACTTACTAAATTCCCAATCCAAGCTAACTTTCTAGAGCTCTCAGAAGACAAGACATCATAACTTTACTCCTCCCTCCTCAGAAGCTAGTGCTGAAAAGAGGCACAGTCGCAGGAGCTTGCCTTTTATAAGGCAGGGCCAGAGTCATGTGATCACTAGTCCCTGAAAGGTCAAATCCTCCCTGGGGAGTCCTTAAATGTACACACGCATTCCACAACTATGAGTATACACACACACACACACACACACACACACACACACATACATATAAACCTCCTTTTTGTATAAAAACACCTTTATATATCAAATATATCCTCTGTGTGTGCGTATATATATTGGCCTTCTGTATTATGAGATTTTTTATATATAAAGAAGATCTATATCTATATATCTATATACATATATATCTAGAGATAGATCGATAGATAGATAGATAGATATCTCCTTTATATATAAAACACCCCTCTCCCTTTCCTATGGAAGTGTTCCTGCCTTGAAACAACACTACTTTTCTTCTCTGTTTGCCAATGATCACAGAAACCACAGTGCCAAATTCTGGCCAGACGTTCTATATACGAATGACACCACTATCCCATTAATTTATTTGTTGTCACCATACCAATTGCCCACGGTTGTGGTTCGGGGTAGACTCTTTGTCTGGCACGCAGGTCACCCAGGTTCAATTCCTGGACGCGCACATAACTACCACCATCAAAGCACCGAGCGTCCAGACTCAGTCTGTGTTTGGATTCTGTCTCGGTGGCCTAAAGGGGGATGGACGGTCTGGGCAGGCTCCACTCCCTCATGCTGCTTCCTAGGTATATGTGTTGAAGGTCTGGGTGACCTCTCATGCATGCAGAAGGATCCATGGTTGCCTACTATTATGCTGATTACTTCTCAGCCATTAGCTGCAACTCCACCGCTAGTATATAGCTGAGTTTTGCAACATAAAGCAGGTATTAAAAAAAGTATGATTATGAATTAACAACGTGCTCTCTCTACTTTAGGCGCTTAGTATGACCTCCATTACGACAAGAGCCGAGCGTCTTTATTCTTATAACAACCCTGGAAAGAGGATAAATTCTGCTGACTCCATTTTACATGTAGGGAACTGAGAGACAAAGACAGACTAAGGCCTCAGAGGTATTTAGGTACCTACCTCCCACTGAAAACCTCTGAAGACCCAGTGTGGCAGGGCCCCTTTGGGTGCCTGCCACTTTAAGGGCAGAGGTGGGCAGCTACTTTGGGACCCTAGGTATATAAAGGCTGCAGCTTGCTGCTGCCAGCCCTGGCAGAAACATCACCTGGATGAGTGGCAGGGAACATCTAGAGATAAGAGCAGGAGGCTCTTGGTCCTGGGCATGACCTAAAACTGCACCTTGCCAGGGAAGGGGGTCTGGTGGGGCTCCTAGTGGCATGAGAGCCCCAGGAAATGCCAGGCCAGTGACTTCTCTGCTGAAACGTGGGCAGGGGTACCTTAACCGCAGCCCTCAGCATCTGGTGGGCACTTCTGAGAGCTGGGGGAGCAGTGGGGGCCAGGTATGCCCACTAGGGCTGTGCAAAGCTTCAGGTGCCGATTTGATTCAGAGGAGACTTGGCCTGATTCAGTGGCTGAATCTCTGAATCTGAATCGAATCAGGAGACCAATTAAAAGGTCTGAACTGATTAGAAGCTCTCTGCTTGCGGCAGAGCCCCCCCCACGCAGCACGGGGCAGTGGGGATTGCCCCCCACCTGGCAGCAGCTGGTGAGTGGGGGCTTTTTTAAAAAAAAAAAAAGAGCCGGGAGAATGGGTGGGGGATTAGGGATGACTCCACCAATTTTGGCAGTGGCTAAATCTCAGAATTGGATTCAACTGAATCTATTTGGGACAGTGATTTGAATCACCGAATTGAACTGCAGTCCCCCAAATCAGCCGAATCCAAAGTGAATACTAGCTGCTTTGCACAGGCCTAATGCCCATGTGTAGGCGCCTGAGCCCAGCAGGGATGCAGATCCCGGAAACCCCAGAAGGGGTAATGTGTCGAGCATTGGGAGGCAGTGTGAACGTGTGGGTGTATGGAGCCCACCTTTGGACTGAGTTTGTTCCAGTCTTGGACTGGGGAGTAACAGTAGTCTGGATGCCATCTGCGAAGCATGGGCTGTGGTGTAGAGGAGGTTTGGAGCAGCAGATAGCACCCCCTGGCATCAGGGCTGGGAATGGGCAGCCTCCTGCATTGTACCACCAAATTATTATGGGAACAGCAAAGTCATGGCAGGTGAGACTGGGTGGACTGCCCAGCAGAGACAGGTGGGTGGGCCGGCATAAAACCTGGCCCCGAGTGTTCCCCCTGTCACACCCAGACCTAAGGGACTTGGCCAAAATCACACAAGGAAGCCTATGGAGGAGCTGAGAGGGTCTCCCATGTTCATGCCCTACCCACTAGATCATCCTTCCTCTAGTCATCCAAGCACGTCAAAACTTGACAAGCGTTCATAAGTGAGCCATCACCTCTTGTGCACCATCTCCATAATACAGGGGGGAGGCCAAGGCCTGGAGAAGAATGCGGATGTCCCGAGTGCCTGCCCGGTGCCGTGAACATGCCACCGTCCCCTTTCTCTGTGCAAATGGAAACAGGCAGGGAGGGACAGACTGACCAGAGCCTCCCAGAGGTATTTCCCACTGATTGTTACCGAGACACACAATGAACACGATAAATTTCCCAGTGGAAAATATATGGCACCTTGTTCTCCACTTGTGTAGCTGTGAAGACACGGGGATAAATTTTAGAAAGACCCTTTCCCTCTGAGGGGATAAATCCTTCAGGACCAATCCTTCCCTGAGAAGAAGAGAACAACCAGAAACCCATTGACCCTGGCTGAAATCCCCCCCCCAGCCAACAAGTGGTCAACCAGAGGTCAAGAGGCCAGGCCAGGGCCAGAGACGAGTCTTTCTTCTCCGGCCCATCTGCCCATGAGCAGGCAGCAATCACCCAAAAGGTGCGGTATTGATCGAGCTGCAGGCCCCGAATGCTTCTTCCCCCAGACAGTAGCAATTATCATAATCAAGCAGTTGACTCCAATTACGCCTTCCTCTCATTACAGCCGAGGGGACAGACGCAGCCGCAGCAGCAAAGGGAAAGTTCGCAGCCGTGTCGCCTTTGCATATCTTAATCTAAAATGACAGGGTGTGACATGGGGGGCCGGTGACCCTGCCAGCCTTCAGCTGTTCGTGTGGCAACAATTTCCAGCACCAAATTACTCCCAGGCAGGGCTTGATTGGAGGTTCAAGACAGCAGGAGAGGGAGAAGCCATTTAGGGGACTGAAACATTCTTCACAGCCCTATTTAAATACAATTTACATTCCAGCCTCTGCTGTTTGCCCATTGTTAATTGCATCTTGTACCTTAGTTTATTTTGTACTGCGAGGTTTTTTCCTCCCCTGTTGTTTTTCAAAGGGAAGGGTGTTTTTTTTGTGTTTTTTTTTGTAAGGGACTGTTGTTCTCAGAATAAGTTATAGTTCCTGGAAGGAAAAATAGATTAATAGATCTGAAGGCCAGAAGGGACAAATAGATCATCTAGTCTGACCTGCCGGATAACACAGGCCAGAAAAATTTACTCAGTTACTCCTATGCTAAGCCCAGTGACTTGTGTTTAACTAAAGCCTTCCTTCCAGAAGGCATTGTAGCCTGGTCTGAAGTCATCTAGGGATACAGAATCCATCACTGCCCAGGGTAGCTCGATCCAATCGACCCCAAGCAGCAAGCAACTGAATTTTGGATTCTGCAGAGAAAATCTGGATCAAGAGTATTCTTAGTATTACGGTAGTCCTCACTAATACCAGGGACCTACAGCGCTGTGCGCTTTACATACTTATGTTAAGAGGGTCCCTGCCCTGAGGAGCTTACAATCTAACATAAGATGGCAAAGCAAGGATTCCTGGTCCCGTTTTACAGATAGAAAAATGGAGGGTGACAGAGACCTGCATTTTGCTACTGCCCAGTTAAATAAGAGGCTTCAACTCCCAGTACTGTTGGACCAGACTTATGACTACCTGCTTCATCTTGAAAAGAAACAAAGGACTCCAAACTCCATGGCTATTAGTGCCCTCCCCTTACTCTGGCCCAACACCAATTATGCCTGCTACTTTTTGTGTAGCCGGCACTGGCTGGACAGCTTGCAAAAGAAGGGATGCTTTGATTCTATTGCTTCACCCCCAATAAAGTGTACAGTATTCACATCTCATTGCTCTCCGTTCCAAGGCAGGTTATAGGCGACAGAGAGTGTGTTGATAAGGGAAAGCTGTGTGATTTAGCTGAAAGTATGAATTGACAATGATTTAGTTGAAGTAGTGCAAAAGGCCTTCTGGTTTTGGTTTAAAACTAGCTTTCTTGGGGTTAAGTGAAGCAGAAATAAGACCTCCTGAAATAATAGCTTTCATACCGCCTTTCCTACTGCTTTAATGATATCACGTTTGAAAGCTAATTCAAGTTAAACCAGTACAACTTACTCGTGTACAAGCCCGAAGTCCCAGGAAAAAAATTCTGGCAACAGATTGTCTGTCTTTGCCTGGCACCAAAAAAAACTAGACCAACCCCTGAAATGGTATAAGCAAGCTCCACACAACTGCTTTTGATGGCTGGCTCCATATCCCTGCTTTGAAACGGGCACTCTCACTAATGCATATGACCACACAAGGTAGTGAACAAAAGAGAAGGAAGCCTAAAGCTTTTAAACGCATTTAAATGTAGTTTATATAAAAACTTGCACCAGTCTAATTTAATTAAACAAAGATGTAAGTGGGCTTGGACAGTTTTAAATCAGGCTTAGTTCAATCCACTAGCTTAGTGCATTAATCTAAATGGGTCTGAACCTGATATGAAAGTGGCTACACAAGATGGGTCTTCTGATACCACTAAATTGATCTGGTTCCACCAGCACAAGTTTGCCATTTCACATCAGGTTCAAGCCTGTTTAGATGAATCAAAGCAGGTATATGTGCATGACCCCTCTATCTGTGCACTACTCCCTAAGCGTCAGGGGGCAGTCCTCCTCCTCGCTGCTTTTTGCGACTTAGTCATACCACTAAGATGAAACTCTGTTACAAAAGCTGGGGTGTTAATGGACTTGTGCAGGGTGGAATAGGATCCTGATAGGCAAAGTAGGCTCTGGTCTTGAGCGACTTGAGAGATGTAGTTGACCATGTTAGTCTGAAGTAAAGTAGAAAGCAGGGTAGATTTGCATCTTATAGACCAACCAAAGTAGATACGTATCTACAGCACAAGCTTTCACGGGTGGAAGCTCATTTCATGAGATGGTGATGAAGCGACTTGCCTCTCAGATGGCAGCAGAAGTCAGTGATGGAGCAGGGAGGTGAACTTAGGTCTCCTGTCTGAAGCCAGCCCTGCAACCACTGGACCGCTCTTCTCTTGCTTCCATTCCATCACCACCTCCTTCTCAGTTTTGTGAAAGGGTGTCTAAGTCCCCTTATGAATCTAGTGCTGTGTTTCTAAAGGCCTTTGGCTTTTATCAGAAATGACTGAACTTAAATATTCTGTTCAGCCCTACATGATTGTTTCTATATTTGCAAAATATCCTGGAAAAAAAAGTTGGCTTAGGCTTGACCCCATTTTTCCCCCCTTATTTATTTTTCCTACTTCTTCGCTAACAAAAAGAGATGATTATTCACCCAGTCCTCTACCCCAGTCTTAGCTTTCTGCCCAAACCATTATACCATAGTGCCTCTTTTGCCTTTCTGGCCAAGGGAGATAACCCAGGCTTAAAGCCAAGAGTGTCCGAACCTGTTGCAAACTGTGCTTGATAACGTGTCAGCCCCAGGGTAGGTCGGATCTTCAACTCATTCAGGTGTTGGCTACATCATGAAGGGTAGTAAAGGAAGTCCAGAGGTTGAACATTGGCTTGGATAGGTAAAGCAAAGGAGATCCACTTCTCCTATTACACAGAGGTGATTACACATTTTCAAGGAAAAAGAATAGAAATTTCAAATTTTGTTTAAAAAAAATGTGTCAACCTCCTCATAAAAAAAAGCTAAATTAAACTTCATCAATTTGCCACCTTTTTGTTTATCTGGAGTGGGTCATCTGTCAAGATGATAGATGGTAATGTAAGAGCAATGGTAGCTGTGATGGTCCAGAAATTATACGAGAGGCAAAGATTTCTTAGGGTAATATCTTTTATCGGACCAACCATGCAGGTGGGATAATGTTAGAGGCGCTTTTGAATGCAAGACGGTAGCGCCTGGAGTCATGTGATTTTTATGAAACTCGCCCCTTTGATTTGGTTTGGAAGAGGTAAGTCATGATTGAGGAGCAACACTTAACAACGTGTCCACTATGAACTCCCAAAGCCAGACGCAGAGAATCTTAAACAACATGGGGGTTTTTTTTAAGGCAAACGTAATGATTCTCTGGGCGCCGATTCACAGTTTCTTTTAGTCGGGATTATTGGCGTTGCCACTGGGAAGAGACAATGCGACACGGTTCTCATCTAAACCAAGTCTCCGTCACCCCATGCTGGCAGACTAAAGAGGATTTGGAGCAGGTATGGTGTAAAAAGAGGACTTAATATTTACAAGTATTAAGTCCAGACAATGGGATTACTCTTAATTCACTCCAGAGGTGGGATGGTCTGGCTCAGCTGTAGGCTTGGTAGCGCTCGTGAGACAGACGGACAGACTCCCTTGAACATATGCCGCTAACTCCACAACCTGCTGCTGGTCCAGAGGCCTCAGAGCCAATTACCTGGGTGCTCTTTCCGCTGCCCTTCCCATCACGTGTCCTCCCTTCTCCTGCCCTCCCACTACGTTCACCTTGTTGTTCAACAAAAGGCCACATCACAGAAGAATGCGGACGGTTTGAAAGCCCCCGGAGAGCAGGTAGAGCCATCTGTTCAAGGGCTCCTACCTCCTCCAAGCAGGGGAGGGAGTGGGGGGAGATCAGTTTACATAAGTACTTTGCCATATGAAGAAATAATTTAGTGGTATTAATAGAGGTTAAAGTTTCCCAGGAATCCAAAACAGGCCTCGCAGACACAGGTGGGTTCTTTCACTCACAGGGACGGGGAGCGTAACCCGACTCTGGCAGGCGAGGGAGAGATAGAGGGTGATGGGAGGCAGAGACCTAGCCAGGATTTGCATTGTACGGAGGGTGTGGTAGGTCTCTGCTCTCATGCCAGCTGATTTACTGCACCGAAGCGTAGGCCTCGAGACAAAGGCTTTGCTGAAGATCTGGTAACCAGCACGCTATTGAACCCCCAGTGCTATGCAGAGAAAGAGAGAGCGCGGTGCGGGCAGGGAGAGCTAGGCACGGGGAGAATGGGTTGCTGGTTATCAAGGAGATAGGTACCAGGCTCTAACTCAAGATAGCCTGCAAAGGTAGGAGTGCATTTGTGCTGCAGGCACCCTAGGGACACACACACTGAGCACATGCAACGTGCCCATCTGTTCACAGAGCTCACGCACAACGTGCCACGTGGAAGGCCTGAATGCACGCGCAGAGCAAGGCCCCATGGAGATTGAGCATACGCAGAATACGCGTTCACAGACCGCACCCCCATTCCTGTAGCACACGTGAAAGGCACAGTGCTGAAAACACAGGCGCACACATGCCCCTGCACAGAGCAGGCACATGCAGCAACAATGCAGACCAGAACATAACCGATGGGGGCAGAACCAACCTCGGCACACTGGAGAAACTAAGCTGGGGTCTTTTATCTCTTCTCCAGAAAGTGGAAGCTGACCTTCCTGTCCCTTCACACTCCCAAAAAGCATATTCATGCCAGGCAGCCCCACAGTGAGGGCAGAGGCACACTGCACCCTCTCTGTGCATGCTTGCTCCCAAAGGCAGCCCCCTTGGTATGGTGCTGGCTGCACGCTAAGAAGCTCGCAAGTAAACTTTCCCAGGAGAATTTACTGGTGCGCGCATAGTGCTTGACAAAGGTGGCTGCACTCATTTCAGGAGGCCATGTGCATGATGTGGGCACCAAAGGCCTCACGGCGGCACTCCCTGCTGCAGTATGGAGACTGCATAGCCTTGCCCTAGAGAGCACAAAATGACTACCGCTAACCTGAAAACATTACACAGAGCAGAGAAAGGGTTAGCAATGAGCAATTGGGGATCCTTGCACCCCCTTTGATTAGAAAGCCATCAATTCTAGACATCAGAGACTTCCAGGACACAGCGAATCCAGAGCTTTCAGAGCTCATTTGGCTCCAGAATCCTGAACGTCTGTAACATGCCCTGGGCCAGATTATGAGCTGGGGCTGAGATAGCCCCACGGACTTCATTTCCACTACCTGAGGGTGTGACCTACTGAATTCAGTGCAGCTGCAGTGTTTCGAGCAAGCTGGGAAGCTTGCCCTGGGTTCTAGCGTTGAGAACCCCTTAGCATTTATGGTCGGTGTTCCACTCAGGAAGCAGAGACATGAGAATAATTGCTAAATTATATTTTTCCACAGAAAAGCAGTTAAACCTCCAAAAACACTTTTTCCAGACATCTAAATCCTTTAAAAATATTCTCTAGACTCCATAAAACTTACATTTTCCCTGGGTTCCCCCTTGAGTTATTAAAAACCTGAAGTCCCTCCCCTATGAGTTTAAAGTGTGGTCATGATCAAAAAACCCAACTATGTAAAAATGACACCTTCTTGTGTATGCAAAGGAATACCTGCTAACTTCGATGAAAGAAAAGAAAAAAAAAAGCTTTAGCGGTACAGCGGGATCATAAGGCAGGATGCTGAAAAGGGACAAGTCTTTTTTGGGGAGTGCCCAGCCTGAGATGTCTTAAAAGGGGCTGGCTTTGCAGACAAGAGGCCCTCTTGGCAAATTAAGCCCCTATAAGGTAACTTGAGTTGAGTACTTAAAATCTCTGAAATATTTGTTTTTTAGCTATAGAAAACAAAGCAACCCCCCACCCCACAAAAAAAAATAAAAATCAGTTTTCTCTTTTTTTCAGCAAATGCCACCAGAAAAATGCAGTGACAAAATGTAGGCGAAATGATGGGTTTTTCTTTTCTTCACATATTTGTTAAGATTTAAGACATATTTTCTGACCGATGCTGGGCGCTTAAGCTCGACTTGCTGTGTTAGAGACAGGAGGTTCTTCTTTGCAAGCTGGACGACTCTGACCGTTCAACCCCCTCAACCTTTTTTGAGAAAATAAAACTGAGCCCTGTGAATTCTTTGGTATCTCCCTGACAATGGGTTTCAGTTCCCTCCCACACCTCGACACAGAAACTATTGTTATTTGTATTGGCTTTCTGGTAGCCCTCGGAGGCCAATCCAATATCAAGGCCCCATTGTGTCCGGTGCTGGTGTTTCACTGCTGCAAAGAGTTTGTAGACCAAACAGACATCATCGAATGGGTACTTTTGAGGAGTGAAGCAGTGTAAAATGAAGTGAACTATGTCGTAGTGGTGGTTTCAGAGTTTTGATTATTAGCTATGGTACTTGTGTTTGTGTGGGGGCGGGGGGCGGTCATTTATTTGGTTGGTTTTGGAAAGGGAGGTTGTTTTGTTTGGTTTCCCTGCTTTAAAAAAAACACCAAAATGGGATTTCTTCTTTTAAATACAAACCGGTTTCTTCACCTGAAAGCCTTCCTGCCAAATTCCCAAAAGTAAGCCCAAGATTAAAAACTGTGCCAAGCCAGTTACCAGAAACTAAATTAGGTGCCTCCACAATATAGCAAGAATGCCCCTGTTCATCCACCAATTTAATCCTGCTTCTCAACAACCAAAGAAAGTACAGCTAAGTATGTGACTGGGCCACAGACTGACACACAGGAACTCAGCTAGTGTGGTGCAGAGTGAGGTATAATCATCTGAGATTAGACAGACAGACAGACGTGTGTGCACAGCCCCTACAAGGAACTGGGCATGAAGCATCCGGCCATGACAACCAGAGCTTGAAAACCCTTCCCCTCTCCTCAGTGCCCTTCACGGGACTGAAAGACTATGTCCCTCATGGGATGACCAGCTCTGCCTTTTAGGACTAGCTGGCCATCTTCCACTGTGCAGAGCATCCCCTGGACAGCCCAGCATGACACAACCTGGCCTACATTTTGTTGCAAGTGAAGTGTCCAAACTCTAAGGAGACACGAGCCCGGCCAGGAACTGAAAGATGTGAAGGGCACTGTCAGAGCCAGCCCCTGGAACCTGGTTCCTGCTGCTCTTCAGGGACACTATCTTGACCATGTCCAGCAGGAACTTGGCCAGGAAGATCATGCTCCCTTTGGCTGCTCAGTACAGGAGAGAGAAAATGTTGATCGACTGGAAGAATGAATTCAGGGAAAAAAATCCATGGAGCTAATAACAAAGTTAGGGACTTTCTGTGGTCCGTCCATCCATCCATCCATCCATAGGTCTGTGGTCCATCCACCCGTCTGCAGGTCGGTGGTCTGTCCATCCATCCATCCATCTGCAGGTCTGTGGTCTGTCCATCCATCCTTCAATCCATCCATCTATCCATCTGCAGGTCTGTGGTCTGTCCATCCATCCTTCAATCCATCCATCCATCCATCTGCAGGTCTGTGGTCCATCCATCCACAGATCTGTGGTCTATCCATCCATTCACCCATCCACAGGTCGGTGTACCTCATGCTTCCCAACATGACTTGAACACCATCTCCTACAGAAGAATCCACCATAAAACTTCTACCGTCAGAACTTAGCTACTAATTTCACCCCTGGCCCACAACACAGAATAGCTCTCAGCTCGCTCTCCTGCAGCCGCACCGGCTCTGTGCAGCTCCTAGGTACATCATCTCATTCGTACATCCGTACTGCCAGCCAAAAGCACATGGCAAGCAAGAGATACGCAGAGCAAGAAGGTGGCATTTTTATGTAGCTGCTTTTTTGGGTTAAAACCAGGCTGGAACGCTGCAGGAATCAGAGGGACATGCAGTCCCCTCTCTGCTGCACTTCACCAGCACTTTGTCTGTGGTATGAACGACGCCAACAGCAGCTCCTGCAAAGTGCTTCACTCTTCCCTTCCTTGTGGTTTTGAAAACTTTCCCCTTCTGTCTCCCTTGTTGCCTGACTCCCTCCAGCCTCCCCCCTTACAGCCTCCCAGAAGCACTGGCGTGTTTTTTAACCCAGGCATGAAACAATCCCACAGCCACAGATTGCGATGTTTCAGATAACATACGGAGAATGTAAATCCTGTCAGCAAGTGCAACGGCCATAAAAGGCTAAAATGGATTCCTGCGGATTAGAAATAAAACACAGAAAGGGCCCTGTTCTCTCACTTTCCCCACCCCCCGCCCCCCCACCCACT
>NW_017729019.1:16082187-16095510 GCF_001723915.1 Gavialis gangeticus | reverse complement strand
CCACTCTCCTCACCCCCCTTACAAAAATCTGCTGGAAATGCAAGGGTTGTTTTTTTTTTTTTCACCAACTTAAAAGAAAAATAAAATACATTCCAGGAAAAGGACTGCTGCTAAGAAAACTAAAACCAGAAAATGCTTAAAGATGTTTTAATGACTTAAACACAGGGCTGGGATTGTGTCTAAAAGTTTCCACATTTTTTAAAGAAAAAAAGAAAAAAGCAAATTCAATATTAAATATCCCCCTTCTGCCCACTACCACCGCTGCTCTATTTTTTTTTCTCTTCCCGTCTGATTTAAGCTGTGTATTATTAACACGCCCGGTGCGAACAGACACCAGGCTGCATTAGCAGTTTAAGCTCCCCGTTCCAAACCAATAAGGTACAACCCAAAGTGCTCCTGCAGCTAATGAGAGCCACGTGAGTACGGGTCCAAGGAGCTGTTAACAAGGAGCTGACAAGTTTTTACACTAAGAATCAGACCTTCATTTAGAAAGGGATTAGCTGAAATCTTCCTCCGAATTACAGAACTGACCCAGCTCCAGCCATCTCCCTGGTCCAGCTTGGTTTTCTTCCGATGGGCCGGCAAAGCTGGCCACCTCCAGCCAGAGGTGTGGTTCAAGTCCTCCTTGGCAGCCCTGGGGCGAGCCAAGTGGGGTCTGTCCTCAGCTCCATGCTGAAGCCAAGCCATGTAATTTGTCACGACTGGCAGTTTGTATTGCGGAGGGGCCCGACTGCTGCTCTGGCATGAAGGCTGAATTGACTCCTTTCATGGAGCAGACAGTGTGGTTCCTGCAGGTCAGAGCTGAGGTTAGGGCAGGGCAGGGGACTGCAGCTGTCTGCACTGTATTTGGCCTTTGGTGTGTTCAGAGCATGGTGTGGGGAAAGCCCGGCGTTAAATGCTGCATGCAGGGCAGAGTAACCTCCTTCTGTTAAAACCAGCAGGGAGAAGTTAACACACAGATACTCTCTTCTAAAGGAACAAAGTTTAGAGCCTTTGGTTTAAACCAAGAAAATCTAGAGTATTCAGAGCTAAGAGTGAAAAACCCCAACTTTAAGTTGCTGCTTTGAGGTTGTATTAATGATAGCTAACTAAATAGATAGACAGACTTAGCTCCAAAATCCTCCCTTACAACTCACTGCTTTGGCAAGGCCTATCAGGCTTAACACGATGGTTACTTTACAGGCAGCCATATATGGAGAAATACATGGAGACACACAAATGCACACACCCATGCACACTCACCCCCCTGCACATATAAAGATACACTTGTAGACCCTACTGAAACCCCCCCCACATGCACAGTTACACAGTCGTGAGCCTCCATCCTGTACACAAGTGGACACACCTACATGCATATCTGCATACACACGCTCACACATGGAGGTGAACACACAAACGTACCGTTATTTCTAAAATGCCCTCACCCATCTCTTGTCTCTCAGCGCTAACCGAGTTGCAGGCCTTTTTTCCTAACAGAGCCAAATAGTTTGGGGGCTGTTTTTTGCCTTTCGCTCACTTGAGACAAAATTATGAAAATTAAAAGATAAGAAAATAAAAGGTGAAAAGAGGGAGAATAAAAATGTGACGCTGAAGGTATGGGCAGGGCAACCCAGAAGAGCTAACCCTCCTCCCACGCTCAGATCTGTAACGTAGATACTCCTCTTCCTCCTCCTCAGCCCTGACCTGCCCTACGATACATCCTCCTCTGTCTGTCTCAGTACGGGCTCCAAGGCCATCGTGTCAGGGCTCCTCGCCATCTTTGACATGCTTCTTTTCTCCCTTGCTCCAGTGGTGAAGGATGGCACTGTTACCCCCATTGTAAAATGACGGACTGAGGTATAGAGAAACTTGCCCAAGGTCACATTGGGAGCAAGGCATTGTACCCCAGGCCTCCCAAGCCCTTTGAACCCCACGGCAAGTGAGGACGTATTGTTCACCACCTCCCCAGTGAAGACCACCGCCTGGCAAACAGGGCCGGATGAAATCTCTCTACATTTCAGCATGTCCTGTTGGGGTGGCATGGGTGCTAAGGCCCATGGTTGACCGCTCAGAGGTTGCATGGTCAAGGCCGTAGCGGAAATGCTCATGCTGCAGCCCTGTCAGAGTCCAACAGATCTGCGAATTCTGCTAAATATCTTGTCACAAGGCCATGAGAAAGGAAAGCATATTCTGCTAATGGTTTCATTGAAATTGTGACGAGGAAGGAAAAAAAAAATCTTAATTAGTTTTCTCAAGATTCACCGCTATTTCCCAACACTTAGCTCACAGGAACCGGCTCTAGATTTCCCCCTGCTGTCACACTGCCCTGCGAGATCTCCGTGGAACAGACTCGGGGCCCTAAAACAGCTGCTCCTGCTTTTTTCTATGCTATACAGAGTTTATCTCAAATCTTGGCCGGACCCTCAGCGGGGATATATGGGCTTGGTTATTCCACCTCCCTGGAACGACTTGGATTGACATCAGCCGAAGGCCCGTCCCTTTCATTTTCCATGTCACCTGACTGTAAAACCAATTTTGACAAACATTTGTCACTGAGAACACATGAAAAACATTCCAGCTGCTTTTTTTTTGCTCAAGTCGGACCCGCGGCATCAAAGCTCTCCTTGCAACATCTGGGAGATGGAAGGTACCCGTGGGAATAAGCATAGGTGGATTAAGAATCCACACAAACCTCAAAGAGGACAGACTTGCTACATCCTCTCCATCCCTTTCCCCCTCACCCAAGGAATCCCCTAGATTTCTGAACCCCTCGTCCAAGTCATCCCTCCGCTTCGTGTCGGCAACGTGCCTCCGTCTTCCTCTGGAATCTCATTTCTCTGCTCGATATCGTTTTTATGGTGAATGCGTGAGCGTGCTTCAAGACTGGACTTCTCTCCAAAAGAGTAGGAGGACTAAGTCAGACTTCCCCAGACCTCAAAGACACACAGGCCAATCTCTTTCCAGCCATAGTTTCCATTGTATTCTTCCCAGATGAACTTTTAAAGTGTGTGTGTGTGTGTGCGCGCGCATGTTTTTCTCCTCTGAAAGAAAAAAGGGGGGGGGAGGGGAGAGAGGGAGGCTTTTAGTAGGTTAATAAACCGACCTGTTGCCAAGTCGGGTATGTGCATGGAAGGGGGGAGCCGGGGGTCTTTAATCCCAGCTTTTGATAAATAGAAGACATTCTAGTCATAATAAAACGTGTTTTACACTCGAGGGGGGTGGGGAGACTTGGCCGGGCACCGCTGGCTTCTGAGCCCAAACAATGAGGTTAAGAAACATAACTGTAACGCATTAGTAAATTGACAATGAAATTGCAGTTACTTCACTGGCTCTTTATTAAATAAACACAGCCTGAAATGGACCTGTCTGCCCCGGAGGTATTTGTATAGGGTTCATATTACTAACTCAACACCGCTGCTAACACACTCCCAGGCGCTGCACACCCTGGAGTGCAAACACATTCCAGAGCAGACCCTGCAAGGTGGGGCCGAGCTCGCTTTTCCCCTTGTCACTTTTTCCCTTTCGCCTAAACCCCAGATTTTATAGCCGTTGGCTGCTACTGAGACATCTTATCCCCAAGTCACAGATCCATTTGGGACTGAGGGAAAGAAGGGGGTGTGGGAACACATGTGTTGGCAGCTCCGTGTCAGACCTGCTCACCGTACCCCACGTCCTGCCCTGCTGTCGCCCATAGGGAAATGCCTGTGTCTCTCAGTTCCCCTCTGCACATCCTGCAGGCAATTTGAGTCAGCTCCTACTACGCCTCAGCTCCAAAAATGAACACGGTCCTGACCAACAGCCGTCCTCCCAACCCCTATGCACAACCTTAACCAACTCTGTGCATCCCTGATGTTTACGCACAGCCCTAACCAATAACCATGTCTCTCCCAGCACCTATACACAGCTCTTAACTAACAACCGTTCACCTCCACGCCTACACACAGCCCTAACTAAAAACTGCCCATAGCCCTTACACCTACACATACCCCTTAACCAACAGTTGGATCCTGCACTGGCAGACACACTTATGTATGCAGTCCTAAATCAACAGCCATCCACAGCCTGCTCTACCCAACAGCCAACTTCCTTTGATCTACACACTACCCAAGAACCATCCACCCTCCATGCCTCCCCACACAGCCCCTAACCATCCACCTGTCAGCACTGCAGAGTTTTACCCATCCACCACCATGCCTACACACAACTGTGCATATCCTAACACACTTGGCCCCACCCAACACCCATCCATGCCACACACGTGGCCCTACCCAAGACCTTTCCTTCTTCACAGTACCAAATGCAACCTTAGGCAGGAACCATAAACCAACACATTTAAGGAGACAGCTCCAATAAACAACTGATGACTCCATGTCTACAGGCAAAGACTTAATTGTCTCCTGCCCCTGGACCTCCCATGGCTAACCATCATCCATTCCATACAACCTGAGCCAAATCAAGCCTACTCCTACCTATGCAAAAGTTCTATCCCCATGTTTATACATACATATATATGGAGTTAAGCCTAACCTTACAGGGCTGCGAATGCCTGCCAATATCCTTTAGGCACAGACCAAACTAGGTCATAGCACGCGAATGACAAGAGATGTCCAGCAGCCCTTGAGGGCTGTTGCAGTCTGTGCTTCTGTTGGCTTGCTTGGCCATGATGCACTTTTCTCTTGGTTCAAAGACATCCCTCCTGCAGGATCACGTGCCTTCAGTGAAGAGATGACCAATGATAGATTCTCCATTTCTTGGAGTCTTTAAGGTCAGGCTGCATGCCCCTCTCCAAGAGGTTTTGCTCTAGCTCACCCATGGGTTGCTGGGCCAGACACAGGCCAATTCTCTGGCCTTTTGTGTCACAAACCAGGTCAGACAAGATAGCTGCCGTGAATCCTCCCATGAAGCCACAGTTGTGTGGTGCCTGTGGGCTTTCTGAGTGGACTGTAATGATATCAGGAAATAAAAAAGAAAGGATCCTCATTGAGTTATTTGAATAAAGATACACAGATATGCTAAGGGTGCCTATGCCTAGACTCTACCCACCTTTGCCATAGCTTTAAAATGCACTCCAGAGCAGTTCAGTACAACCCACCCCGAGACAACTAGGCAACATAAATCTTCACTCCATCCTACTCCAACTACCCCCTTCCCAAACTCACCCCCTTTCCAATGCCTAGGATGAAAGCTGAGCTTGACACACTGCTCTGAGAGTCATCGGATACGGGGTCTCTTGGACCTACGCGAGGAGTGGATTTCAACTCTACCAAGTTCTCCCTGAGAGCACCCGGCCAGCAACCCCTTCTCATTTACACCCCGGGGGCTGTGCCTCAAGCACCTCCGACTACCTCAGCTGTAGCGAGAAAGAGGCAAGGTCTCTCAGGCAGGCAAGTCTCCAGCTATTTGCACTGCTTCACCTACACTGCTCCTTCTAAAGAAATATTATTGAAGTAAAGCTCATGATAAGGCTGAAATAGTTCTAATCTGGAAAATCAGAATTTCCCTACTGGTGTTGAAATCCTCCTTTTTGTTCCAAGGGATAATGACTTCTATAAGGAACTGCAGAGGGGATTGGACCACGGGCCTACTCAGCTGGTGTCCTGCTTGCAGAGGAAGGTGCAAAAAACCCAGAAGAAAGCAGTTATACAATGACCTGCCCTAGTCATTAAAAACAGCCCCCCATTAGAAATGAGAAGTTCTCCATGTCCCTGCTACTATTTTTGCTCCCTAATTTCTTTGTCTTCTTTTTTAACTCTTATCGTTCTAGAGCAACTTGGGTAGATTTTCCAAAAGCACCCAAGTGACTTAAGAGGATAAATCCGATAGAAAGTCAATGGAGCTTTTGCTCCCAGTTCACTGAAAAAAATCCCACCCATGAATGATGCCAGGATATAAAGCTTTCTTGAAATCTTCCTAAGTTCGTCGCCCCTATGATCCCAGATGGTGCTTTCCCAGCAGTAGGATTTACGTTTTACCCTGGCTATCACCATGCCATTCAAAACCTCTATGGCAAACAGCCCTGTGGCCTGCCAGTACTCTTTTCCCACTCTGGTGACTGATTCTCTCTGGACTAACAGACTGACCTTGGACAATGACCGCCGTCTTGGCCAACACCAAGGATTGACCCAAGGAACCTCCTGTGAAGGCAGCGCTATCTGCACCTTAAGTCAATGCACCTTCTGCTCTTTCAAAAATGTGACGTAAATGAGCATAGCGGGGACCCAAATATTAGCGTTCACTTACTATCTGCAACCATGCCAGGCATATGGTGCTGATCCGACTGGGTGCTGGCAATGTCTGAAGCACACAAGACAGTGAGCTCCAGTAAAGGTCTCCCAGTCTATTTAAAGGGATTCGAGTGTATTACGACACACGGTCGCTAAAGACCCAAGCTGCAGCAGACCCGCATCCTCTGTGGCTAAGGCGCTGTACACACAGTGTACAGTGGGTTACATTAGCTACCTCTTGGGGGGTTCCCCCCCAAGATGGTTTTACAGGCCTGCTGTTCACCACAATGGTTTGTCCTGTTCTTTCAAAAAGCCTAGTCTTCCCCCCCACCCCCACCCATTTCCTAGGCATTCACTTGACATCTGCTAGGGAGGGATATAAGCAATCCAGTAATGAAACCTCACCCCGTCTCTCTTTCCATCCTGCCCGACAGACAGCGAGTCAGATCTGGGCCTCACCAATGATTTCAAAAAAACACAATCCACAATCCAGCAGGTCAGGCCATTTTAGCATATGTACTTTTTATTTGTAGTGGACTGTTAATAATTAAGTGATGCCTTTCAAACAGACATTTACAATAATTTAACCTTGCCCTTGCTGTGTAATTTATTCTTTGCAGAAGCCAATAAAAATAAAGGCCCCGAGATTTTGTCTCTCTCCCCCTCCCCTTCTCTGTACACACACACACACACACACACACACACACACACACACACACACACACACACACACACCCCCCCAGAATAGTGTAATAGATTTCACATATTGTACCATAGGTATCATTAAGGTAACAGAGCCAAGTGTCTCAGTTCATATGACTCTCTTTATAGGCGCCTTATAATCCACATAAAATTGAATTCATGTTTCCTCTCCATCTCCCAGGTCTAAAATAAGAAGAGGAAGGCTTGGCTTTTCTTCTTTTTTTGTAATTTCCTCCTAGGTTTTGGACCTTGCAGAACCAAATTTCAAATCTGCCATAGATGGTGAGGAGTTGTCATTAAAGGATGTCAGAACTGCCAAGCTAGAAGAGCCCAGCATCCATCGACTCTGGGGTCCTGTATCCACAGTAGTGTCAAATGCTTTGGCGAAAGATGCAGAGAAGACCCCATTATGGATGAGTGTCAAACCACCAGCCCCCCAGAGAAGAGTCTAGGTATATAAGTGATCCTTTATCCCCAGTTGCAGAGTCATGGAGTAGACAACCAAGGAGGGAAAGAGGAATACGTGCAAGGGCAGGGACTGAAAACAAATGCTTTTTCCACCCCCCCCCTCCTGAAATAAGAAAGAAAGCAAGCCTAATGCTGTTGGCTGCGCTTCCCCAAAAAGTCCTAAAGAGACTATGCAGAGAAACAAAAGAAAAATATTTTCCCCCAAAGAAACATTAGCAAAAACACATTTATTAAAGCACAAAACATTGTGTAACACTTCAGAGGCCTGATGCTCTGGAAACTGCAGGGCTGTCCAGCGCCTCTGAGCCAGTGGTGCTGAAGAAGAGCACGTACATACCCACGAAATCTAGTTTTGCCATCAAGAATGGCGTCAAGGGCTAGTTTGCCAGTCCACCCCCGCCATTTATAAACGGGAAGGCCAGCGCTGCCTGGCTTGGCCCGACTCAGCTGGAGCCATAGTTTTTTCCATTCTCTTTTGGAATAACAGGTTCCTAAGGGACAATGAAACACAATGTTCACCATATATATATTTTTTTGATGATGACGATGATAATTATTTCACCGGCATGGGAGAAGGGAGGGAAAGCGGCACGGCAGACACAGCTACTGGTCCCACGTGCCCGCTCTGCTCGCAGAGCTGCGGCCATTCAGCCGGCATGAGGTGATGGAAAACTTTCACCAGCATCAGGTGTCGCCGCAGAGCGCGAGCTGCTCCGGTTACACTCTCGGCAAGTGTTATAAACACACAGGCGCAATCTAAATATTTATTGCACATGAAATCTCCCGTCTGCCGTTCGGCAGCAGGAGGAGAAGGCAAGCGAGGGAGGGGCGGGCAAGCCAGGAGGTGATTGCTGTGCAGGGTCGGAGAAATCAAATATGAAATCAAGATGTATTTTGGACCGTGGCACGATCACCCTGATAGCATCTGGGCCAGAGTCAAGCATGACCCAACTGCCAGCTCCCTTGACAGCTATGTCAGGGGGTTGGTGCAGCCAAAACCCAGAGACAGATCCCCAACAGCAAAGTCCAACGCTTCCATAGTGCTCAGGTCCTGCATGGGACTTGGAAATACGGCTGAGGACCTGGGATCCCCCCCCTTTCCTCTCCAGCACCCCTGATGGGGCTGATCATTTCAGCTCATTAAGCTCTTCTAGGAATAAAAAAGGGTGAGGAAAACTGGTTTTGCCTCTTACGAAAAATGGTGATTTTAAAAAAATGTTTTGATTTTCACTATTTCAGAGAACATCAGTTTTCTTGCAAGCAACTTCTGATCCATTGAAAGGCCATTTTCTCTTGGGAAAAAAACCCCTTTCCATGGAAAGCTTGAGACCATCTATAACGAATAGGGAGATTCCTTAGGTAGCCTGGCTGGGGCGTTTGGACACTGCTACACTATAAATATTCGCTATTGTAATGACCTTCATTACAGGTGGGGCTGTATCATTACCCAGGTGTGGTATTGTTGTTTCGTTTCAAATTATGCAGTCGCCTCTGAATGGGGTAGGACTAAAAGAAAGGTCAGTCCTATTTTGTGCAATAGTGTCTATAATTGCAGAGTCCCTTGGGCTGTATAAGTGAGTGAGTATTGTAACTGGTGGCTGTGGATCCAAGGTGGCAAACCCGGTTGTGCCCCAGAAGAAATCAACTGGTCTTGCTAAAGAGAGTGGAACCTGCATGTGCTTGGCTGATTTTGGAAATCCTCTGCAAGAAATGCCTCAGCCAAGTAAGCCGTGGGGCTTCTTACAGATGGACTTGACAAGCCCACTGGTGCCAGAAACAGCACCTGGGAATTGGTATTTGCTGGTTGCTTGTGGCGCCTTCTTCGAGAAGGTGGTGTCAGAGCCACTGAAGGATATGGGTGCATGGATAATGTGCACTGCAGCAGTTCAGCCCAACACGCTGCGCCTGCAGGGTCAGGGAAGGAATCTGAATTGTGATTTTAACACATTTGTCAACAACTCCAAAAATAAGGTGCAGATGGGTGCTGATCCCTCTGTAAGTAATGGGAGAGCAGAGGGAATAAGCATTGGTTCCATGCTTGAAGACCAGCAAGATTGGGAGATGAAGATATGTCTTTGTGTCCCTCCATATAACACCCGGATCACTTTGTGATGCGATGAGCAGGCAGCGAGAACTGGCAAGGCCTCCTGCGTCTAGACCTGTGGATGACTGAGTCTTATCTTCATGACTGAAGTCAGCCTTCCCTCAAGTGGAAGAATATATGAACTGGAAATGAACGTGCCAGGCACCAGATGCCAAGACAAAAGGAAAGGGATGTGCCCCATCAGGAAGCAGAGAAGGTATGGCTGCCCAACTGGAGAAAAAAACCCACATTTACTATGTTTTGGGAAAATCCTCTTTTTGAACAGGACCCTAAACAGCTCTTAAGAAGGTCAACTTTGCTTTTTTGCTAGTGCAAAAAAAAAAAAAAAATCAAGAGCTTGCCCCTTTGTAGAGCACTGAGAACTGGCATAGCAATCCACTGAAGGAAATGGAACGGGAAACACTAAAGAGACACGACAAGGGGGTAACTTAGACTTGTTTTTATAGTTAATAATGGGAGATGGGCTGTGAAGACAAGGCCTGAATGTCCTCAAGATGGCATTGCACCTTGATCTTCAATAGATGGTCTGCTCCCAATCGGTGGGTCTGGCCTAGGGGACAGGACAGGCGCCCTGCACTCCCTGATAATTCAGGTCCAGCTACAATCAACCTCCCCATGACTGAATACAGGACTTGCACAGAACATGACAGCCTGCCTGGACCACAGACTGCTTGGATGCTAGCAGGACACCCGCTGCCACGGAGGATCAAGACTATGTTGTGCTGAACCTGCACGGATGTCATGCTCTATGCAGTGGGAGTTGTCAGTTCAACCGGGTCTTGTTTTGTCTGGTGCATGGATGCCCTGTGAAATGCTCCCTTTATAAGAGGAAGGGTCATGGGACCAAGTTTTCTACTGGTGTAACTTCCACTGATTTCAGTGTCACTCCACAAGCTGATTATTTGGCCCTCAGCCTTTTCGCTGATACAGGATCAGAGAAAGTCATGGCTATTATGCTTTTGCTGCAGCCCCTCCTTCAAGCCACCACTGTAGTTTACTGTGGGCTGGGCAGGAATAGTGATCGCCTTCCTCCGCACCTCGTGGCAACAGCTTAGCTGACAGTATCCTGCAAAGCAGAAAGCCATTAGGGACTTAAAAACAAATCCTACTGATTGGGCCAGTGGCTCAAAAAATCAGCTCAAAATAGCAGACACATCTGCCAAAAACCTGGTTCTGGTGCTTGGAACAATTATAGCGATGAATTCACTGCCACAACAGAGAGGAGCCGTTTCTGATGGTGCCACCAGCTGGAAAAGCCCTGATGTTTGCAGCTGAATCCCCAGCTGGCATCACTCCAATAAATGGCTGGCGATCCACCATTACATCAGTTGAGGATCTGGCCTTCCAACATTACCAGCTGGTCTACTGCACAGATCTGTTTATAGCTGGCTAATCAGGATAGTAGCTGAACCTGGGTCAGTCTCTACTCATCCTTCTGGAGAAAAATACAAGGCCTGGAAGCAAAAGTAGGAACAAGACATTAGCCACGAACTTACTGCTGGCCAATACCGTAGCCCCATAGCTAATGATGGTGAACCCACCAGTGGATCCATCCGGCCAAAAACCTTACACCTCGATGAAGTCTCGAGGAAGTCAATGGGGCTTCGATTAAAAAAAGCTTCCCTACTCATGAAGATCATGTAAGCGTGTAGAGCAAAAAGGATGTGCAAGGGGTTAGGACAGGGGCGGGCAATTATTTTGCGCGGAGGGCCGCTTACTGAGTTTTGGCAAGCCATTGAGGGCCGCACGACAGGCAGCCAGGGGCAGATAAATATTAATTTTCTAAATTTTTAGGAGCCCCACAGGCCGAATAGAATGGCCTGGTGGGCTGTATCTGACCCGCAGGCTGCATTTTGCCCACCCCTGGGTTAGGACATAGAGTCCTGGGTCTGCCACAGACTGCCTGGCTGACCTTGGGCCAGCTATTTTGCCTCCCTGTGCCTCAGTTCCCCACCGGCAATGCAAGAGATACGAGTCCCTCCCTAGTTCATGGGACTATTGTCACGATAAATACAATTAAACCTGTGAGATGCTTTGATGCCAGAATAATTGGATCCAGATAAGAGCCTTAGATGTAGAGGACACATGCTCAACTTTAAGCAGGTACCTGGATCGGCATAGAGCACCCGTTTAATGAACTTAATTGTTTCCTTGTCCTGGGATTCTTCGTGTAAGCATGGTTCCTCTGTCTAGACCTGCTTGAAGATTCAGGGTCTTGCTTAACATCAGGGGGCTCTTTTTATCTGTCAGTTCCCTGGGTTTCATTATGATGGAAACATGTCTTTCCTGGAAGGTTAGGAAATGTGTATTAAATAATGGCCTTTGATTCTTAGCCTCTGAAATAAAACATGTATTTAGCCAGCAGAAAATACATATGTATGATCAATGGAATATGAAAGCAGGCATCTTTAAATGCAGGCAGTTTCTCAAACCAAATGCCAGACAACTGGCTTAATCTTGCAAACACACATATGAATAACTTTAGCTGAAAGACCACTGCCTTAAGTTTACTCACCTGGGTAAAGTGCCTGCTGCATGTGAGAGTGTCTCAGGACTGGGCCTTAGGTAGTCTTCAGCGTGGTTTGTTTTTTTTTTATTGAAATCTGTTTAATATTGTGGCTCTTTAAAAATGTTTAAGCCAGTGTTGATCTCTTAGCCTCCTGTGACTTTAATGGGAATTTTTCCAGCGCGAGGAACGATTCCTTTGTTAGATCGCAACGTGCTAAATTTAATCTCTGAATGAATTTTTATGGCCAAGTTATAACCCATCCCTGAAAAGAAAGGGGGTTTATAATGGAAAGGCTGACACAATCTGAATTATAGAGCTATAAACGGCAGCGCTCTAATCAGTCGATTAAAATGACCAACCACTTACAACAAAAGGGCGCTTGATCCAAAGCCTGTTGTACTTGATAGACGGATTCACCATGGACTTCCATGGGGTTTGGATGAGCCCCGGAATGCCTTCATTTTTCGGCTCCATCATATTCATCAGCGCCCTGATTTGGCAAGGTATTTCCGCAACACTTAACATGAAGCATGTGTGTTGTCTGGGAGTATGCACACACTTAAAACTGAGGACGGACTTAAGTGTGTTGCTGCATCAGGGCCTGCCAGGGATTAAAGAGGCCTTTCGTTTCCAATTGAATTCTACTTTTACGCTCCTTTTTTGTGTGCGTTTTCCTGATTGTTTTAATGCAGTTGTCACCTTCACAAAGCTCACGGCTAGACTGCGGTGCATTGATTTTGTGCATTTTGGTTTCGGTTTTCTTTTTTTTTCCCTTTAACTTCTGGTTGTTCGGGGTTTGTTTGAAAAAAAATTCATGGTTGTGAAACAAAAAAAAAAAAGGAAAAGGAGGGAGCAAAAGGAAAAGCAAAACAGCTGAGAGAAACTGCAAGATAGCAAATGTTCATATATATTTTTAGATGATTTCTGGCAATGAAATTATCAGAGCCCAGTGGTGTTTTTGTGTATTGGGGGGGAGGTTAGTTGTTTTTTTTAAACAAGCAAACTTGTTTAAAACAAGCAAGCTGAAAAAAAGAAATCTCTGAACTAAGCCCTGAAAACTTTACCTTCCTTTAATTATACAGGTGACATTTCAAGCATTTTGTCTGCTTTTTTGTGTATGTGCATATTAAAAACACCCTTTTAAAAATACTTAAAAAACAGCTGCTATAGAACATTTATTTAGGGAAAAGTAAATCTTATAAAAATTCAATTGCAAAGTAGTTAAGGTATTTGAATTTTTAAAAAAAAAAAAAAAAAAAATCCCAAGAAAGAAAGTATTTGATGGCTAATAATCTCATTTCAATATAATAGGACCTTTCTTTTGCAAAGAGCAAGAC
>NW_017729019.1:16059094-16077187 GCF_001723915.1 Gavialis gangeticus | reverse complement strand
AAAAAAAAAAAAAAAAGAATCCCAAGAAAGAAAGTATTTGATGGCTAATAATCTCATTTCAATATAATAGGACCTTTCTTTTGCAAAGAGCAAGACAGGTTAAAAGATATAATTATGACTTTGCAAACTCTCCCAAGTGCTAGGATAGCATCTGACAGTTCTGATCCCGGGCTCAGCTCTCAAAGGGGAAAAGTCTTTGTCTAGTTAGAGAGTTAAAGAGACAGGATCCCTATTCCACCCTCTGCCTACATTGCAATTTAACTGTCAAAAAAATCCAAGCTGCAAAATTGTCTTATTCCAACACAGCACAAGAAAAGAGAGAGAGGTTTGAAACTGACCTGTCAAAAGCACCCTGTTTAAAAATGTATAATATATTTTAAATATTTTTTTCCAGAGGTACTTAAAGGTTAAAGATGTGCCAAAGAAGTAGGATAGATTCCCCCCACCCTCCCTTTCGCTAAAGCTTTTTAAAACAATTAAAACAAAAAAAAATTTCATTTCGAAATTAGGGGGATCATCACTGTGAAATCCCCTAAAGATCAAAAGGAAACACATTAGAATCACATTAATTCTGATCAAAAAAAAAAAAGGAGGAATAAATCCCCTTTTTCAATGGCAAGAAAAACTTTGAGGACATTTAAATAATGTTTTCATTGTCAGAATTTACAACAAGGTGGAGCAGGGTGTCTGGGAGAGATGAAAATCCAGGCAAACACTCAGCCACGAGGAAAAGGCAAAGAATGGAATAAAAGCTGCTCCTGACAATTCCTCCTCTATCCTGTTAAGTGACTTCAAGCTTGGCTTTTGAGGGGGAAGGAAATGCTTCAAAATAGGAAAAGAGGGAGGGGGGGGAAAAAAAGATGCAACCCAGCCAGACAAGAGCAGCAATGTCTTCCTTTTGGTGGGGGCTTCCAAAAAATTAACAGAATTAAGAACCTCCGAAGTTTTGGGGATGGCGAAGTAGGACCCGAGACTTTTGAACAATGCCGGGTTGGAGAAAGCTCAAGGCTTCAGTTTCTGGAACCAGCCTCACCCCACAGAGCCCTTCCCTCCGTGTCATGGGCCTGGGGGTCACCCTTCACCTGACCCTCCAGGCCTGAACAAGATGAACAGGATCAGGCCTCCCTGAGCATTGCAGGATGGATCCTGCAGCAAAGCCGAGGGGTGCTCGGTGTGCACAGAAAAGCCAGATACCATCCTGTGTCTCTGTGCAGGGAGCAGGGGTCATTTGCACCGGGGGTAAATTAGGTGTCAGTCCACCGAGGGCCAGGAGGGTTTCCACCTTCGGAAAAGCCGGAGCAGGCCCAGCATTCCTTAAATATCTGCCGGGGTGTTGCTGACACTCGACAAATAAACACAGCAAACATCCTCAGTTGAGGATGAGTCAGTTTTCAGCAGCTTCGTAGCCTAAATACATTTATTTATTCGTCTGCCGGGGGCTTCCTTTAGCCAACAAACAGCTGGGGTTTCTCCTAACTTGATCAGGAATTTGTAAAATTGTTACTGCATATTTGTAGCTTGAATAATGCCTTTGCCTTATGTTTGGCAGTGGCAGGTGGCAAAGTTCTTTCTATACGAAACACACGCTATCATATATATATTAAAGATAGACTGATAGATAGTTTTTATGGCAACACGCACACATATGGGAAGCCAATCTTTAGCTGGGGAAGGGAGGGGCAAAGAAGGGGCATATGTAATTTTAAGGAAGAAGTGCTTGAAAACAACACTTCTTCTTGAAAAGCGACAGATGTCTCTGCGGCCTAGGGTTACCTGAGTCTTTGGGTTTCTCCCACACAAGTGCCCACAAACCCTAATCCTTCCCGACACAAGCCTAAGCCTAGGGAAGGCAAAGGGACTCTTCCCATTGATTTCAACAGGTTTTGGATCAGGCCCCTTTAAGCACAAAGCCCAGCTGAGGACTTGATCCCACACCACAGATGACAATGACAGTTTTGCTTTTAAACGGAGTGGGATGGGGCCCTAGGTAGGCTAGGTTCTTTGGCTAGATGGGATATCTTTTATTTGACCAACTGAGTAGTTGGAAAAATTGTTCTTTGCAAGCTTTCCCGGAAACAAGCACCCTCCTTCTGGCAGAGGGAGTCTCGGCTGTTGTTCTGAGTTCTCCAAGCAATGAAAGAAGCTAAAAGTGCGGCAGGAGGTCGGTGAGAATGTAAATAGGTAAAACCTTGGAGAAACTCATCGGTTTTGATGAATTTCTGACAAAACAAAGACTCAGGTTGTCCATCAGAAATGCACCTGGGCTCCTGCCACCACTCCCGGCAGTCAGCTGGGGAGCCCGCTCTTACAGGATGGTCTGTTTGGGACAGCCCAGCCACACAGCCTCCCCCAGGGCTGGGACAGCAGGGCTTCCCAAGTGTGGATCCAGGAATTCAGCAGCCCTGGGGGCTATGAATGAGCTAGGATCATGTCTAGAGTTTGACTTGTACGGGAGCCAGGACCTACCTAAGCCATATTCCAGTCTGCTGGGAATGAGTGGAATTCCTCCCAGTTACCAATACTGGGATGGTATTTTTGTCTGAGGTATCAGAAGAACCCCCCAGGATTAAGAAGGATTTGAGAGAGGCGTTTCACACCAGCTTTCTGCTAGAGAAAAATGACTCCATCTGCTGCCTGCCTTTCTTGCCTGCTGCCTATCACCACTGTTACAACAGGACGGATGCTTCCTCATCGGAAGTGCAGGATTCAGGTGGCTGACAAAAATAGACCATCATCAGGACTAAGGGGTGCAGAGATGGATCAAGGAAGATGTCTTGCTATAGCTTCAGGGATGCAAATGCTGGTCCTTACTCTGGATGTAGTCCACAAGCTGCCCTTGATCAACCCAGCTGTAAGTCTCTGCCTGGGCATTTGTGCTGGGGAGGCAGAAAAGAAAGGATGCCAGAAACGTCACTGCCTTGTGTGCTGTTGGCCACAGCAGCCAGAGTGCCTTCGGCACAATAACTCTTCTAGGTTTAGGCTGACTGTGATTGAACGAAAATTAAATGGAAAAAAGTAAAAGGTTAGAAAGCAGGGAAGCCATCCAGCAGTTATGGTGCAGAGAAGCCCCTCCTTCGGGTGGAGGTTCAGCAGAAGCTGAGGTCCCGCTGTGATGAGGAACAGCCACAGTGAAAGACAATAATGCCCAGCTCTTATGTGGCACTTCTCATCCAGCACTCCTGAAGCACGTTACAAAGGAGATTGGTATTGGTCCAGGTGAAAAAAAGCGAGGCACAGTGAGCTGGGACTTGGTCAAGGTCAGATTAACGAGTGGACATCAGGCCTCCGGGGACCTTAACTGCTGGGTAACAGGCCCCTGCATACAGACAGGCTTGTATTTCCTGTAGTGGGACTGCAGGCTCAGGCTGTTGCTGAACACTTATTTACCTACGTATATTGGTGCGAATACCAGGACAGGTACCTACCTAACCACAAACTCCAGGCACCTCTGGGCACATTATAGTCTTTGAAGTGCCAGCAGTGCAGGTTACCACTAGTGAAGAGGGCAACATAAAAAGTCAAGCCTTTTCCCCCCACCACCTCTTTCCTTCCCCTTCAGAAACTCCCTTTCATTATAATTTTTCCTCCCTCTACTTTCCAAGCGACTGCGGAAGCAGCTGAATGGTGCAGCATGCCCCGAAGCTCATCAGATCTGGGACACTGGGACCGGCGGTTAAAGTAACGCTTGTGCATCACTGTTCACGTGAAGGAGGATTTGGGGTGTGCGCGCACTGGAAAAATCGATGTCAGGCCCTCCCTACCTGCAGGCTGCTTTCCCTTTAAAGCGTCTTTGCAAATTGATTTTAAAAGCGTTAAGCGCTCTGTCTGCTACTGCAATAACCTGCACCGGGATGGATTCATCAGGACAGTCCAGCCTTTCCATAGGAATTCCAGAGCCACTGAGCCTTGAAATATTATTCACTAAAAATGTAAACCAAACTGGAATGCTGCCCCGGGAACCGTGCCAGCCTTATGGTCTTAAAGGAACGATAAGCCGCCGGGATTCTGCTCTTCTGACTGTGCAAAATCAAGGTCAAGTCTGGGATAAGAAGGTGTCATTAAAACGGCCTGATCCTGCTCCAGAGTAACCCAGAGGCAACATTTCCATTGAGATCAGTGAGAGCAGGATGGGACCCCAGAACGTATCCAAGACAGATGAAGGATTGCTCCTGACAAAGTGAATGAGTTACAGACGGGGAAGGGGCCTTTTATAGCACGCGCAGTTTTACACAACGCTCATCAAAAGGCAAGAGCTGTCGCTGTGCCTTTGTCTCTCCGTTGCCTCCATTTAGCTGGGATCAAACTGGTGTAATGGGGAGTAAGATGTGGCCCTCTTCATTACAAGCTTTTGCTAAAGTTGGTTTCTTCAGGCCCAGAAGATGCTATTTGGACATCACCAGCACCAATACCAGATTGCGCGCGCGCGCACACACACACACACACACACACTGTCCAGTACATTTTCCCTTTTTTTTTTTGCTATTAATGGCAAAATGCTGGAGTCTCTCTCATCTGGGTTTATATTAGGCTCCCTGCTTAGGGTAGCATGGGGCAAGATCCCCTGGTGCAAAAAGGGAATCACTTCCCCAGAAGTCTCAGTCTAATTCAGGAGTGACCAGTGAAAGCCTACAGGAGTGCCGACTGGTGAGAAAACAGGTGTGGCTGCACCGATTTGGCTCTTGGCGAGTGTGCAAAGCTAGTGTGATTCACGTTTCAGAGAATGGGCCAGGTAGAAAGCATCCCATAGATCCAAAAGCACATGAGGACCCAGCCAGACACCTGCTACGTGTGTTCATTTTGTCCACACCTGGTTTTTTGCTTTTCTTCCACGGTAGCGTCCTGGCACTGAGGGAAACCTGGGCTGAACTCTTTGCTCCACACTCTCCATTGGTGACCTCGGGCAAGCCACTTGGGCGCTCTGTGCCTCAGTTCGCCATCTGTAAAATGGGGTGAGCTCACTTCTTTGCCACACAGGGCTTCTGTGAGGATAAATGCATTAAAGATTGCTACATGCCCAGATACCGCAGCGACAGGAACCCTTACATATCTCAGAAAGCTACAAGCCGCTCAGAGCTCGGGTCCTGCAAACACATCTCAAAAGGGTCTGAGTTTCTGCCCTCTACACAGTAACTTATACCACTGGGGGATGGAGGATTTCAACAGAGTTGCCAGCTGAGCTCCCTTCAAGCTGGGATGGGCTAATGAGATGTTGCAGCTCCGCAACTGGTTTCCATTCAGTGTATGAGGCATGTTTGGGTTTTCTTTATGTTGCAATTTTTCATTTCACTGAATGGTTATCTGGAAAAAGGTTCTGGGGCAGGGAGGTGGGCTGGGGAAGGAGAAAAAACTAGTTTTTCTTCCCTTTCAAGCCCAAAGAAAGAAGCTGAGGCAAAGAGCAGAATTTCCTTTGGGAGGCCCCTCAAAAAAGGAGAGCTAAAAACAATAAAGCGCGAAGACGGAGGAGAAAAAGGAAAGGCAGGTTGGGAGTGGTGGCAGAGCCGGTGCATCCACGGGATTGTGTAGCCTCTGACATTTTCTGGCTGCTAGTGGCTACATGCGGAAAATGGGCCACCAAGGAGGGAAAGCCGTGAATGAAGGAGGTGTGAGGCCGTGCGTGTGCTGGAGAGGCAGAGTTCACAGTGTATACACAAGAAAAGGTGGCAGAAGATGTGCGCATGTGTAAATGAAAGGGTTTGTGCATGGAGAAGTTGTGCGAGCAGGTATGCACACTGGTGAAGTGAGGGCATGTGAATGCATGAAAGAAGGAGACGTGTGTGTGTGTGTGTGTGTGCGCGCGCACACGCATGTGTACATGCATGCATAGGTGCATAAAGGAAAATATATGAGGAAATCTGAAAGGTGCAGAAGGGCATGTGTATAAAAGGTGTATGAGGAAATGTGTGTATGCGAGAGAGGAATGCACATAGGGGATGTGTGCGACAGGTGCATGAGTGTATGCACATTCACGAGAGGCTGTATATGTGGGAAAATTGTGAGGGAGCGAGAGAAGACACTGGGCACACAAAAGGTGAGCGTGTGCACAACAGGATGTATGCACGTGAGAGGGACTAGGTAGGGGAGACCAGTGAAGAGGTGCATATGTGAACCATGTGAGAGTGTGTGGGAGGATTTGCAAGATCAAGCACAAGGGGCACACATAGAAGAGGTGTGTAAGGAGATACATGTATGTGGGAATGAACTGGGTGTGCCCGCCCATCTGCATGCCTGTGGTGTGCATGGCGTGTGAGGTGGTTGTGTATGTTGTAGGTGTGTCCTCCCTCTGCTCTGCACATGTGCCTACTTAACACTTTGAGGCGCCCCCGTTCTCTGCGTGTTAGCATGTCTCGGCAGGGTGCTGCTCCTCGCATCTGGTGGCGCGTGTGCAGTGACACCGTGTATGAAGCACTGAGTGTGTCTGCGTGCTGTCTGGGGGAAGTCTCTGTTGTCTGGGTTGTGCATTTGGGTCTCTTCAGGTGGGAGCTGTGCGGCCACGTCTACGTGAGACATTGAATGTGCAGTTGTTACTTCAAAGTCGTTTAATACTTACATACATAAGTACTAAATGACTGTGCAGGAACAGGTGTTGCTGCGCAGTAGTGTCCCCGAACGGCTTTTTGGAGATGCTGACTGTGCAGTACCTTGTTACTACTGTGCAATAGTGTCACATCACGCTTGGTGCCATGCACAGACAGCATCTGTGCGGCCTATATGGAGAGAGTATATGCATGCAACATGCATTTGTGTGGCTTTTTGTCATAGGTGCATGCCAATGTGTACAAATCCAAGGTGCAGGAGGGCATATGTGTGCGCACGCGCACACACGTGTGCATGCATGTGCACACGTGTACGGGCATGCAGACACATGCCTGTTTGCGGCGAGCGAGTCTGTGCAGCTGTCTCCGTGCAGGGCTATTGCATGCCCCTCTGCAGCAAGCGTGAGTCTGGGTGAATAGCATGTGCTCTGTGGACTTGTGTCAGGAAAAGGACACAAGGATCCAGACAGGGTCAGGGGGGAAGGTGCACGCGGAGGCCATGGTGCCTTGCAGCTCCGAAGCGCAGCAGATCGGGTTTCAGGAGACCCAAGCAGGGGGCTGGAAGGGGACTGGGAGGTGGGCTCCGCTGTTTGCACTGCCCTGGCAGGCAGCAGAAGTCGGGTTTAAAAGAATATCCGTCCATTTAGGAGTTTGTTTATTGTTCTTAACTAAGCCGCTCAGACAGGCAACCCGGCAGCACCGTATCCCCACACTGGCTTTCCAGGAAGGTGGGGAGGGGAGGCAGCTTTCCAGGCTTGGAGGACAAAGGGATTTCTGGGCAGCTTTAAGAAGGGAAGGAGCAAAGGTGCCTTAAAACCCCTTCCAGAGAGGGGATGTGACATGCAGCCCGGGGCCTGGGAGCCGAGAATTTGGGGAGGGCGAGCTGGCTTTGCAGGCCCTGGACTGACGGCTGGTCACAAACACAGCTGCTGCCCTGGATGACTTAGTGATGCAGAGCTCCTCAGAGGGCCCCATGCACATTGCCTAAACCTTCCCCACCCCGCGCATGGGTGTGGGTGTCCATGCCTCCCTCTCTACCTGCGTGCCGTGTCAGGCGCTCAGCTACTGCAGCCGCTGCCGCCTGCACAGAAACCAGCGTAGATGGGAAGGAGTCATGTACTGCATCTGTCTCACGTGGTCACCTGTCACGCATGGCTGTGCTGCTGCATGTATGCCTACGAATCCCTAAAGTAGCAAAGATAGTCCACGTATAGCTTATGATGTTTTTTTCACTTAGGTACATGCACACGTGTGCACAGGAATCCAGGCATATCCCTGCATGGTACTTGCACACACTTGTCAGCCCAGGCAGGTGAACTGTCTGCATTTGCACCTTCCACCGACAGATGCTGTGTTGTGCAGGGGAATACACCTGCCTGCACGGATGTGTGTCAGAGCACGCTTCTCCAGCCTGCGTGTGTACCCCCCGGCGCGTGCTGTCCACGAGCAAGGGCAGCGGTGGGAAAGGGGCTGTCTTTGTAGCTACGCGGGTCCCACCCTGTGACGGAGGGATCCTTGCAGTCCTGTATGCGTGCTCGCACCGTCATGAAAATAAGGTTGAGGAAGGTCAGCCCCCTCGCCAGTATAAATCAAGGAGGAAAGTGAAGTGGAAGTGAGAAGTATTCTCCGGAGATCTCCCCGGTGGGGGCTGGAGGAGCCGTAACGAGCCTGAAATAGCCACGTGAAGGCAAAAAGCACGGTAATATGAAAGCAGCCCCAACAGAAGGCAGGAAACACCCGGCTCAGGTGCTTGATCCTTGGCTATAACCAGAGCTTCGTGTTAACTCGCAGGATCGCTTTGCCAGAGCGGGGAGAAGGCTCCGCAGCCCTTTAGACGCGACCTGCTGACAGGAAACCTTTCACTGGAAACTTGCTCCCTTTCAATGCAAACGCTCTCGCTCCTGTTAGCAATTTGTTCCCCCATCACAAGCATTCCTGGGCAAAGTTTGGAGGAGGGTAGGAAAGGCGCCAAGAGAGCCGCTCGGTTCCCGCATGCGGGGAGCTCCCACCTGGTGACCTGCTTAATCACACGACGGAGCAGACAGCCGCGCTTTCACCACCTCGCGCTCTCCTCCCTTGCTCTCATCCCCTCTTTCACCACCTCCGGCCCCCCTCCACACTCCCCCTCTTCCTCCCTTTCACCACCTTCCCCTCTCCTTGGTTCCCCCTTTCCACGTCCCCTCCTTTTTCTGGCTCTCTAGTCAGCTCCCCCCCTTCTCATACAGCGTTTCACTAGTCTGTGCCCCACAAACTCGTGACGCTCGGTGCCCCGGCCTCATCTCGCACGGTGCCAAGACCTGGTTCAGCTCCCGTTTGTCTGGGTCGGGTCTGAAGTCCCACAGCGCTGTTAATGCTAAATGTCTCCCGTCTTTGGAGAGACTCCCCCACCCCCATCCACCCCCTTTCTCTCCCTCACGTAATATTTTCCATATGAAGAAGCCTTGCTGAAGCCACACGCTGCCCTGTTGGCGAGTCTTAGGCGGGTTAGGGGAGACCCTGGGAGCCTTTAATCCTCCCTCTCTCGCTTTCATCCTCAGCCACAGCTGGACGCCCCATTGATGTGGAACAGACCAAACACCAGGCCTCTCGCTAAGCTGCTGCTGCCGGCTGCTGCGGGGCCTCTCCTCCTTCACAGCACGGCCCAGACCCCTGCCCACGTCCCGCTGGCGCACAGCCTGTAACACCCGCACGCCCACCGCCGGGACCGTGGGGTCAGAGCCTGCCCGCCTCTTCCTCTGTCCCCCTATCCTATTCTCCTGCCCCATCCCTAGCTTTCACTGACATCCCTGGTCTCCTACCTGACCTAATCCCCACCTGCCTTCAAGGTATAAACCTTCATGCCCTTGGGCCGTGTCACTGCCAGCTCTGGGCTTGGGCAAGGAGGCCCCCAGGCTCGCTGTGTTTTGCATCAGAGAAGCAACGGGGGGGGCATTCCCACAACAGAGGCCGGGGCAAAGGAAATGAGCTGGGCAGCAGCACCGTTGAGGACCACCTCTAAAAGACCCCCCAGCAGAGCCCATACCTGGACTCCCCAAGTCACGACGGTGGGTGACAGCTGACAAAGTGACACCGGAGGACAGTGCTCAAGTTTCCTCCCTCGTCCCTGCCGAGACAACGTCCCAAATACTGACGCATCATACACCAGGCAGCACGATTCTCTGGAGCCTTCTGCTGGGAATATGCACTTCTCCTGCTCTCCTTGACCCAAGCTGGCTCAATGGCAGAAGGTTTGGCTTCTTGGGGAGGACTCTGCAAGCCAACAAAGGCAACGTGATCCCGGACTGCCATCGCGTGGCTATGGCCAGTCTTGCAGGGCACGTGCAGTAAGGGACACTGATGGGTAAGATTTGTTCCTCATTGAATCATAATAGGGCCACGTTGGACCTCCCAAGTCCAACTCCCTGCTCAGAGCATGGTCATCCCTGTCCAAAGCATTCCCAGCAAACCGTTGCACCACCTGCCCTTAAAACTGCCAGTGATGGAGGTTTCACCACCTCTCCATGGGACCTGGTCCAGCGATTAACCTCACCGTTAGAAAGTTCTTCCTAATATCCAACTTAAATCCCCCTTGTTGCAATGTAAGCCCATTACTTTCTGGGCCCAGGGGACAATGTGGGACAATTCAATCACGACCCTCTATAAACATCTCTTTCCGTATTTGGAAACGGATGTCCGATACACGCTCAGCCGTCCCTTCTCCGGACTACTGGTAAACCCTCCCAACTCCTCCAGCTGTTCTTCAGTTTTGTTGTACTCCTGACTCTCTCTGAGGCGAGTGTCAGGAGTACAACTCCAGACTCTACATCTGCAACGCAACATTTTTCCTGAAGTTTAGTGCCCAAAAGCAGATGCAGTGCTCCAGGTAAGACCTCATCAGCACAGAATAGAAAAATCACTCCCTGAACCGTGTATATAACACACTATTAACACATCCCAGCGCACTATCAGCCTTTTCTTCTGCAACAGCATTACAGTGTAAACTCATAGTCAGCTTGTGAATCACCATGACCTCTGGATCCTTTTTTGGCAATACGACAGCCTAGCTAGTCATCCACCCTTGTGGATTTGATTATTCCTTCTTAATTACAGTGCTTGGCATGTGGCTGTATTGAATTCCCACCTATTTATTTCAGGCCATTCTCCAATTTAAAATGGAGATCATTTTGAACCGGAATCACATGTGGTGCTTCTCACCTGTAGGCACCAGCACGGCACAGAACAGCGCTGGATGGTCTCTCACTTTCTCTGCAAGGCAGGGGAAATGCTGTCATCTCCCATAAATACCAGAGTGTTATAGCCTGGCTGCCAGATCTAGAGGCAGCTCTTCTGCTGCTGCCCAGGAAGCCTGGGGCACTTCCTTGTATTGTCTGAAGCATCTCTCCTAGGGGGGAAACTTGTCACTCCATAATCTGTCCCAGTGCCACCATTCCTGATCTTCCTCTGCCCTCTAGTGACTGCAGATCCTAGCAGGCAAGGGAAGTCAGCTCCTGCCTCTTTGCTCTTCCTTTTCCTCTTTTTCCTTCCATGGCAATGACTCTACAACAGTAGTTTTCAACCCTGTTAGACACAAGATGCCCCCCAGAGCTTAGTTTTCACTCCATTTTTTTACTACGGAAAAACAACAGGGCAATTTTTCTCTTGCAAAGAACTCGGAAAGCCCACAGCAGGGCAGAATGGTTTTAACACTATGGATTCCTATTTGCAGTCCCCGGGTTGATCTTGTGAATCGTGTTTGCTCACCTAACAGTGCTAATGTTACGTGGCGCCCTTGACAGGGTCTCAAGGCACCCCAGGATGCCACAGCACCCTGGTAAAAAAGCATTGCTCTGCAAGTAGTTTGAAAACCACTGTTGAGATCACGGAGCACTTTTGTACCACTTCTGCTGCTGCACAGCCCCTGCTCTGAAGACTGACACACTCGAGCAACCCAGGCCAGCAATGGCAGCACACGGCCTCCCAGATTGCCCTGCCATTACTCCCAATCGCTTTGCCGAACCCCTGATGACCTACTGCAGAAGCCTAGGATTTCACCGAACACAGTTTGAAAACTACTGCCCTACAGCGTGCATTTTACCAGGACCAGCTGCTTCCAGGATGCTTGTTTAGCTCACAGTCTAGGAAAGGATCCGTGCCCAAAGCGGTGGGATTTGGCCAACTGTGTGGTGAATCTGCTAAGTGAATTATTAATCCTTTCCTCTTCCTTGCCAGATGCTGGCTTTATGCATACAGCTCCTTGGGAGGTCAGGCATTTTTCTAAGAGATTCATCCTTTACTCACTTCAGGGCAACAGGAGAAGTAAAGGAACCCCTGGAGGCAGAGATCTGTTGAGCAAGACAAGAACAACACAGATGTTACCCCAAAGGCATTTCTGATCTTGGCATTCCCGGCCAAGGACAAGTCCCTGAGCAGAAGCAGCCAGATCTGATGCCCTCGCTACGTTGGAGCCTCTGGCTCTGCGTGGGCAGCACCTTCCCTGTGGGATGTATCCCAGGTTTCCTACAGGGCACCCAGAGGGGGTTCGGAGTGATGGTCCCCATTTCCACGGGAGCAGATTCTGAAAGCTCAGCTCTCTCGGCGTGTTGCAACCTGAACATCGTCTATTGGTTGGTGGCTTCCTGCCAGGCACAGGGGTGGAGGAAACCACCACTTGCTCTCTCCATGCAGCAATGCCTTCTGTGCGAGAGCACCTTCCCCAAGCATGCCCACTTGGTGCCTGGATGTAGCGGCACTGCCTTGGCACTGTGCGCCAGATGGCTCTGTTAAGTGCACGTGCCACTTTGCCCGTCTCACTGCCAAGAGCACCTAATGAATGGTCAGAGATTCTGGTTTGAATCACTGACCCCTGTATAAGACCCCTCCTGTTGCTTCAGACTTCTCACCACTCTCTGGAACAAATCACCAGGAGCAGTCTGGTTACAAGTATTATCAGAGGTTTCCAAACAATATGATAAAACAGGCCTTTGTTACCTCTGGCAGGAGGATACTTCTCTTGCATACCATATTGTATGGCTATAAAGCACCTTGAGATCCACAAGGAGATGCCAGGAGGGAAGTGCACCCTTCCCTTGAAATTACACACCCACCCAAAAAGCAGAAACAGAAGCTGAACTAAATCTTAACAGGGCTTTTCTGCCCCTTCTAGAAAGTACGCACCTTCTCAGCTTTGTACCAGTTTCTTCAACTCTTTCTATGCCTGAGGGATTTGCAGAGATGAACTAAGATCAAGCAAAAAGGGCTTCCTGGTCAAGAAAGGGATGCACTATACACACATAGCTCACAGCAAAGCATCCCAGTACCAGGCCTCTCGTGCCAACATACAAATGGATGGAGTTGCACAACTGAAGATGGCCCAAGTAGAAAGGCACATTTTGAATAACACTATGGATGAACTCCGAACGACCATGGCAGAACCTCGCAGGCGTGTGCCAGAAGACCCTGCCACTGGCCAACTTGCCAACTATTGCGATCCAGGAAAAATGTGTATTGTATTGGAACACCTTGGGTAAGATGATGGTAAACGTGAACTAGCCCTCAGAGTAGACAAGTTGGCTTCATGACACCAGCTGGTGTGGTTAACCTTAGTGTGGACAGTAGGGTTAGGTACACTTTGCTGACACAGTGATGAATATGATAGTCCACTTAGGACTCCTAGCAGTGCAACAGGGACTAACAGGATGTAGTTTTTCAGCCTAGACAAGGTCATAGTGAGTGTAGCTACATGTTCATTAATACACTGTAGTTATTGTACATTTAGTTTAGTACTTCCTTAATGAAGCACTAACTGAATATGCAGTAACTACACTTGCTGTGCATTTGCATTGGTACACGGTTTTCTGTGACGTTTACTGCTCAGGAGCTTAATAACACTGTGCACTAGCTTATTAGCATAGTTTTTGACAGGCATGCTACTGCGCGGTGTTATTAAGCAACTGTACAGTAAGCATCTCGTGTAGACGCGCCCAGTGAGAGCAAAGACAATCCAGCTGGTTTTAACTGCCCTGGTAGAGCCTAACCCGAAACAATTCTGTACAAATTCCTCAACCGCAGAATACAGGAGCCTTTTACAGTAGCAAGAACTGAATAGGCTGAATAGGCAGAGCTGAGCCTGCATCTTTCACCCTCAGCAGGGTCATTTAATTACATTTAAATTTTAAATCCTTGAGTCATTTAATTAAAAAAAAAATCCTGTATTTTCGGCAAAGAGATGGAGATGGAGTAATGGGGAAAGCAGTTACAGCAACGTCTAAACCTTCCTGCCCTGCAGCTCTGAAACCAAAAACTGTGCAAGTAGTGAGACGGTCCATTCATCACAGCAGGGGAGGTTCCAAGCATGGAAATACAGTGCATTAAAATGAATCCCCTATTGGCCAGAGGGAATTTTAGATTTCAGTTGAAGCCTGAAAAACTAATCCCCCTTTGCCTTGTGAATGCAAGGAGTAGAACAAAATGAAAAGGTTTTATTACTGAATGGATAACCAGTGTCTTGTCAGACCAGGCCTCTCTTGGTCTGCTACCTGATACCATGCAAACCAGTACAGCCTGTTCCATGGTTGGGTTGCCAGCGACTAAACTGGAACCCCCGCCTGGGCTAGCCTGGGCGGGGAGGGTGTGTGGACACCCATCATGACTGAAAATAAGACCTGTCAAAGGGTGGATGTGCTCCCTGCAAGCCGCTGACCATCTACATATGGAGAGGAGATGGGTGCTGCCAACAATGGAAAGCAACTCAACCAACCTCATCGGAGTGGAGGAGGGTTGTTGCAGCATCTATGGTGCCCCTGCAGTTGTAGGCTTCAGGGCTGAGTTGACTTGAACCAGTGTCTATGCCCAGGGATGATGTTGAACAAGTGTACGCCTTCCGAAGCACTCTTGCTCTGCTGATACCAGCCACTTCCCCAAATACACAACTCAATGACAAACCACGCTGAAGCATGGCTGTGGCAAAGTACTTCTTCTTGCAGTCTCAGTGCCTGAACAGAGACACCGGAGAGGAGATGTTCTCTAAAACGCTAGTTCCATTTCTCTAGGATATTCCAGTCGCCACCTCTCAGCCTGAAGGCAAGCATGGAGCTGGGATGCCTACCCCTGCTGCTGCTGCTGCTTTTCCATAACTCAGGTAAGAGGAGGGAGCTGATATATTGTGGAGGTTTCTGGGTATCTTTACATCAGAGAAAGTGGTAGCTGGGCCAAAATTCCCCTGCTTGGCTTGTCAGACGGGTGGTGAAGAGTGCGAGATTCAGAATGCAGCACGGCCCGTGGGAATCCCACTGAGCTGTGGGATTAAATCACCGTGATGCTGCAGTCAATGGAGCTACCCTTCATTTACACCCTCTGGGAGTCTGGAGGCCCTAGAGTCAATGGGCAAAGTTGGGCTGAACACACAGCACCCCCAACTTAAGCACCTTCCTGCAAGAATATAGGTACAACTTTGTCACTCACTGGGAGCTTTCACTGCAGTCTCCGTTCCAAGACCCTTGGCTGCACAAAATGGGAGCGTTTGAAATCAGTGGATCGCGGCTGATTTGCCCAGCTGCGGCTTCAGCCTACATGTGCTTAGGTCGCATAAGAAGGGTCAGCTTGATAGGTACATGGCAAGTCATTGTGCCCTCAAACAGGAAGGCCTGTAGTTACCACTGCTAAAACGTCCCCTTGGATTCAACTCAGTTGAGATGCTTTCGTAGGGCTGCGTGAAGGTGTGCATGGGGCTGCACCACCAGATAGACACAAACAAGAACCGTATCAAGCTTGGGAGGGCAACTTCCTCAATTACATCCACTGTTCAGGCCATGGCAATTCCTCTGGGAGGCACCTAGGATACACAAGTTTGTAATATATGTTTCTAAGTAATTCTGGACCTTGCTGAACTCAAATGGGAGCAGTTTTATTACATTTTTAGAGCACTGCCCCCCAGGAAGGGCATGATGGAGAATTTGTTACTGCAGGAGTAGGGCTATAGCCCTCTCTCTTCCATTGTCCTGCTTATATTCCTTGCCTTGTAAAGACTCTGTTGAGCCTTACCACTCTGGCTAAGTACAGACAGTCAAAAAGCCCAAGGCTGAATTAAATTCAACCTTTGCAGGTTAGTCTAAGCTGCACAGATTGAACCAATAAGTACTTGCTTTCAGACATTCACTTTTGATTCCAGAAATGCAGCCACATGCCTGCAGCGGCCCAGGCCAGAAGTCAGAGGGGGGCTAGAACAAGTCTCCCTGCTCAACTGGGGCAGACAGCTTGGGCCAAGGCTTGCCTGTCCACCCTGCAAAGCATCCTGGGATGCTGGGGGACTGAGAGTTAACTTCAATCTGGAGGGGATCTGGGACAGAAGTTAAATAACCTGATTTAACCTAAATCAGTAAAGTCTAATACTACATCCATCGTGCTTTATCTTAAACCAGTTTCGGGCATTTTGAAAGCAGTTTATGTGCACTGAACTTCTGTTGTGTTACAGATCTGAACCAGTTTCCAATCTTTTATACCAGTTTGTGTGCGATTTCGGTCCCTCGCCTCCGAGTTGTGTCACTCTACATGGATCAGAGGATGGACTGTGCTTTGGTGGGAGTTATGAAACACCGGGCACAGGGGGACGCAATCCTCTGAGTCTCCAGCCAGTCCATAACAAGTATTAAATGCAAATGCAAGGTTTATTCCCAAGTATAGTTCTGGATGTAACTGCTACTCAAGCGCTTCTTCTTCCGAGTAAAGAACTCTTCCCTGCCCTCCGTTTTCTCTATAGCCCTCTTTTTCATACTGCACAGGCAGAAACTAGACATGGCAGCCACGGGAACCCAGCTTCAACAATTTAGAAATTAATTCTGATCCACAACAGCCTAAATCCCCTGATTCTGGCATTTACTCCTAATGTATGCCAGAAAAAGAGAAAGTACCAAGTCATATATTCCAGTCATAAGCCACAGCTTTCAGGGCCAGATTTTCATAAGCGTTCAGCACCCTGCTGTAGGATTACTTGAAAATGTTCCACATAAAACTGTTTTCAGTGCAAAATTGCACGTTTGTCTATAAAAGGGCTTGCCTCCCTGGAACGTTTCAACTTTTCACCCTTTACAACTGAGCTCTCCCAAACCTGAAGAATTTCACGCCAATAAACTATAATATTTTTATCTCAAGTTTTGAAGGACAGTTGAGATTTGTATAGGAAATACCCTCTGCTGTTTGGCCAGCTTCACCCAGCAGTTTCACAGGATCATAGGAAAGTAGGGCTGGAAGGGACCTTAGGATGTCATCTAGTCCAGCCCCCGGCTCAAGTCAAGCACTTGTCTAACCTGCTCTTAAAAATGTCCAAGGATGGAGAGTCCACAACCTCTCGGGGTAACCTGTGCTGACACTTAACTGCTTGCATAGTGAGAAAGTTCTTCCTGATATCCAACCTGAATCCCCTTGTTGCCATTTTGAGACCGCTGGCCTGCCCCTTGCAACTACAGATAAAAGTCTGCCACTGTCCTCTTTATAACCACCCTTCAGGTATCTGAAGACGGTTACACCTTCATCCCAACTCATGTCACACCAGCTCAGATCCTCTCTGATACTACTTAAAGCAACAGCATTTTCTTTGCAAAACCGCTTAGCGATAGATTGTGCAGCAAATACTAACACTGAATATAAGCAAGCTTTCTCCACTGCCCATAGTTGCTATCCATTATTTGCAGAATACAGATCATATCCCAGGATGATCTCGGTCTCATGGCCACCTTTAGACAGAACACGTAGGCCCAGGGATCCCTGTGTGGGAGACATCTGGTGCTAGCAAATTCCCTGGGCGAATATGCCACACTGGCATGATACGAGACTGGCACTAGGCTGCACATCTGTGGGAAATGCATCTACATTTGAAGACTGTACAATGGGCTGAATTTTGCTTTCATTCACAGCCGAGTAGACATGGAGTTAAATGAGCGTGATGCTGATAAGAGACCTGAACTAACACCAGGAAATCTGGGGGACTATAGGTGCTGCAAATACTCAGAGAAACTAGGATTAAATTCTGGGGAAGAACTAGAGAGTTCCAGGGGGAGTCCCTGTTCCCCTGAGCACTACCAGGAGTGACTAGAAATAGCGGTCACAAGCTGGCAGAGAGGAGATTCAGGCTAGATATCAGGAGGTTCAACTTCACGGTCAGGGCGGCCTGGGTCTGGAACCAACTTCCAAGAGAAGTGGTGCTGGCTCCTACCCTGGCGGTCTTTAAGAGGAGGCTGGATGAACACCTTGCTGGGGTCGTTTGACCCCAGTACTCTTCCCTGCCATGGCAGGGGGTCGGACTCGATCTGCTCAGGTCCCTTCCGACCCTACTAACTCTGAAACTAGAGGGTACAGAGGGCACAGGCAGCAAATGAACCAGGAAAGGTCATGCCCATGAAGAAGCTACAAGCAGTGGTCTGGGGTGAGATAAAATGTACTTGTTGCTTGTCTTGATTCATTGCTGTTCCTCCCAGCCATTAGTGTGAGTGTTGTGTTTGGTTCAAATGCTGGAGAGTGCAGGTCCTAGGAGGAGCATGCAACCCTGTATCCATCACAGCGCCCACTGATGCAGCTTCGTGCCTTCTAG
>NW_017729019.1:16050651-16054094 GCF_001723915.1 Gavialis gangeticus | reverse complement strand
TCTGAAACTAGAGGGTACAGAGGGCACAGGCAGCAAATGAACCAGGAAAGGTCATGCCCATGAAGAAGCTACAAGCAGTGGTCTGGGGTGAGATAAAATGTACTTGTTGCTTGTCTTGATTCATTGCTGTTCCTCCCAGCCATTAGTGTGAGTGTTGTGTTTGGTTCAAATGCTGGAGAGTGCAGGTCCTAGGAGGAGCATGCAACCCTGTATCCATCACAGCGCCCACTGATGCAGCTTCGTGCCTTCTAGGATTCCAGGTCCAGCCGTACGATGCCACGATGAGTGGAGCAGAGGGACAGAGCTTCTCTGCCCAGTGTTCCTATAGCAAATGTCTCTACCAAAAGCGTGATGGCCAACTACAAGATGGGACGTATCAGCAGCTAGTCACCACCTATTACACCTTAACAGGCAAATATCAAAACCGCGTCACTGCCAGCAGAACCAAAATGTGGGATGACACCCTCAATGGGATTGTAACCATCACCATGGAAAGGCTCCGGCTGGAGGACACGTCTGTGCTTGCACTGGCTTTCGTCCTACTTTCCACCCTCCGAGAAAAATTCAACTGCAGGTTTTCCAGCGTGAGTTTATTTCTTTCCAGGATTTTTTTTTTGTTATGACTTTAATCTCATTCCTTCCTCCCCTATCAGAGCTGGTATCAGCTTCCCCAGTTTCTCACCTGCATATGCCTTTGTCCCCTCTTTTCCTTTCACAGGAAGGGAACCAAGCTGAGCTCAAGAACTCCAGATCCCAGCATACACCATTGTGCATCTGATGAACCTCCTCATTTTTAAATGACTAAGTGAAGTGAAGCTGATGCTTCCCAAGGTTGAGGGAGTGTTTAAAGGATAAATGTGGTTGTTTGCCCATTTCAGCTTCCCCTTCCACTCCCTTCATCTCCTCCTGCCACCGAGTTCGTACCACCGCCCAGAAAACTGTGCGAATCCCTGCCCCAGACCTCAGCCCTCTTCTCTTTCTCACTCAGAAACTATTCATCTCTATTAGGTTCAATCACATCTGTCTTGGTACTTTGACAGCTATGGCCTCATCATATCTAAGCTCCACCAAGCTCAGCTCCAGATTTCCACTACAGCTGGAGGAGCTATTACTAAATGAATGGTTTTGCATTTCAATCAATAAGAGGATTATGGTATGAAATATGACCCACATTTTAAGCGGCTCTGATTTCCAGGGATTTTCCCAATAAGAATATTTCTAACTTAGACACCTTTAATAAGCGAACTGGTGGGAGGAGACCAGCCATTTTCTACAATCTGCAACTGAAGCTGGTAGCAGAACAATACAAAAGAGTCGGTAGGGATCATACAGACTGAAGCAAGTAGAGGAATCATTAGGTCTACGTATAATGCTTCTGATTCAGTATAAACTGTGTGATTGTTGCAGTGCAATGGGTTTTTGTCTGCAGGTTCAACTACAGAAAGCATCTCAGCCACTCCATACACTAGTCCTGCCCTTACCTCCTCCACCACAGGCTCCAGGGACAACTGGGAATCAAAGAAGAACAGCACCAGGTAAATTGGTAAGCTCTGCTGGTTTTTTGCTAAGCAAACATGCTTTGGCTTCCCAGAAGCAGGTATAGCGGTTTCCACTGCTACCAAAGGAGAGGAGATGTGATCCACAGGAAGTAGAAATAGATCTCTGTTGCAAACTGCCATGATGCAAAGAACAGCCATTAAATCCGACAGACAACCTGCAGCTTCTGTCCTTCCTGCAGCGAAGAGGAGAAGGGCACTCTTAATTTGACAGTCTGTCATGACATTTCTTTTGAAATCCTCCTCCTGAGCTGACCCTCTCCCTCTTATTTGCAATCTAGCTCATGGCCCATCCTCTTAATTGGGTTCCTGATCAACAACATCCTGCTGGCTGCGACCATAGTTTTCCTTGCGAGAAGAGGACACTGCAGAGAAGCAGCACCTGAACCCCACCAAACATTGAACACCTTGTGATGCAACTGAAGATCTTGTCTCGAACAGCAAAACTAGCTCTCACATGGACTTGGGACATGGCAGGGAATTAATTCCTCGTGGCCCTTGTCTTTACTGCCAGCCATGAAACCAGTATTTCGCTGGTAAGCCCACCAGCAGAGCTGCTGTAACATGGGTAAGACCCAGACATGTTATTGTCTCACTTTGCCCTGCCCAGAACAGATAATTCCTGCAAGATTTAGCATGATTGTACATTGTCTGTTGAATGTACAATAGCTGTTGTTGCGGGGACCATCACTGGGGAATCACAAATCCCCTCTCAGTCGACATGGATGTACCCCTGGCAGCAAACTTCAGATTCCAGCATGAACCTCCCTCCCGTGTCACAAAGTCCAGGAGATCAGAGAGTACTTCACTACCTCTCTAAGACAGATCGCTAGACAGGTTGACACTGATAAAGAGATTTTAACCCAAAAATCAGGGGAGCACTGTCCTAGAAAGGGGCACATGAGCTCTCCTTAGGCAACCCAAGTCTGAAGAATTAAAGGAGTTTGCTGATGATGGCTTTGGGGCTTTTGGAAACCTCACCCTTATGTGACTTCAGCTTCTAGGGCCAAGTCTGCACCAGCAGCTGTGGGCAGGGTAAGGATGTGATGTGAAGCACACCTTGCTCCGTGCACATCAGTTCCTGAAAATAAAGCAATATAAATGCCTTAATGCAGCCCCAGCAGTGTGACCAAACGCACTCTTGGGTTTTCTGTCGTAAGTGTGTGCCTGCAGGACTCGCTGAAGTTGGTTACGTTGCCTCACTTCCAGGGTTTGATGTCTGGCTGGGCACTAAAACAGCATAACTCACCACTAGAAACATGTCTGAAAGGAACTATTTCGGGTATCTCCAGGCTCAAGGTTGAAGATGCCTTTCCTGGCGCCCACCCCACACGCAGCTCCCAGCCTCTGTCTTAGAGCCCAGGCCATTTCTACCCAGCTGTCCCAGCAGGGCAGGTGTGCCCACGCTCCACCCCATAGACACGTTGCTGCCCATCTCTCTCAAGGGCAGCTCTCTCCCATGCTGCCAGTGGATGAGCCATGCTCTTCATATACTCTGCGTTCACTTGCAACAACTCAACTTAGCTGAAAATAAAATGTACAAACCCTAAATGGCTCTAGTTTGATTTCTGCATCCCAAGTCCTGGCCCCAGCCCCTTCAGAAGGCAAAGCTGAGACAGTAAAGAAAGCCTGGGGCTAGTTTTGCTCTTATAGTACACCTGGAACTTGTATTAGGGCTTCCTCGGGATGATTTTTAAAATGGCCTGGCTTCCATTTTCCCCTTGCACATCTACAAGGCACAAAATCTGAAACACCATATGTATCCTATAACATGCCACAGGTAAAAGTGGGGGAAATGAGGGCACCACCAATGCCCAGCCATTGGGATGACAGGGAAGTAATCAGGTAATACATGATTAAAAGATTCATAGATTCATAGATTCATAG
>NW_017729019.1:16029287-16029500 GCF_001723915.1 Gavialis gangeticus | reverse complement strand
GAGGGAGAGACCCTCTCTGTCCAGTGTCCCTATAACCAACACTACAGACAAATGTTGAAAGGCTGGCTAAGAGGTGAAATATCTCTTTTAGTCAGTACCCAATACACCTATGCAGGACCTTATCAGAACAAGGTCACTGTTGAGAGAACCACGATACAGGATGACACCGACAAGGGGATTGTGACCATCACCATGAAGATGCTCCAGGTGCAG
>NW_017729019.1:16017848-16029255 GCF_001723915.1 Gavialis gangeticus | reverse complement strand
GTACCATCTAAAGACCATTCAACTGAGGGTTTCTCAGCGTGAGTACATTTCTTACAAAGTAAGCCGCATTCCTTCCTTACCAGCTTTCCCTCGACCTACTGCACTTGCTATCACCATCGCCCACTTTCCTCGCTGTCTCCTACCCTGCACGTACCTTTGTCCCTCTTTCTTGTCTCACACAACGAACCAGCCTGGATCACAAGGGAGCTGAGGGATTCAGCCGGGAGGTTCCTGATGCTTCTTCTTCAGTAATAATTCTTCATTCTTCTCTTCAGCCCCCACGACATGCCCCACTTACTGCTTAGATGTTTTCTAAGATGAGCCCTGATGAAGGATGTCTTGCTTTCAAATATCTATCTAACTCCACCCCAACTCTGCAGTTAGTCTCGTAAAATATATCACCGTAAGAAACCATTGCCCCTCTTCTAATGACTCTCTGCCGTCCCTGTAGTTGGCTTGCAGGGCACTTCACACTGAAGACTCCCTGCGAGCTCACCCCGATCGCAGCTGAACAAATGCTGGTGGAAGCAGTTAGGCAGGGAAGAATTTGCCCGTCCACCTGTGTGTCATTCACAGCCGATTTCTCTCATCCCCACACTCGTCAGCTGGATCCCACTGACCGCGCGTGATGTTTTCTTAGGTGTCCAGAAACACAAAGCTGTGGAGGGGCAGAAGCTCACTGTCCGGTGTCCGTACAGCGCACGGGACTACGGCAGACAGGGGAAAGCCTGGTGCCGATACATGGACGAGGGAAACTGCAATATCTTGGTCAGAACGTACACCAGCTATCGGCGTTATCGACATCGAGGCCAGGCTGAAAGAACCACATTACACGACAACGCTCAAAACGGGACTGTGACCATCACCGTGGAAAAGCTACAAGCAGATGATTCTGGTGTCTACTGGTGCGCACTTTATGTCTCTCCTCACCTTTACCGACTAGCTGAAGTTCAATTGGCTGTTTCCAAGGGTAAGCAAGTGTTTGTCAGAAATAAATGTGGTTGACTACAGAGTCTGGCTTCCCCTTCCCACTCCCTCCACCTCTCTGCTGCCCAGTCTGTATCACCTCCCAGATCATTCCTGATTTCCTGCCCCAACTTTACACCATGCACTTCTCTCTGGAGCAGCTCTGGGAGCATGATCATAGACTGGCTTCACGTCACCCCCCTCGCCATTCTCACCTGTTTTGTTTTACCTGCTCCAAGCAGGTTGGCCTGATGCAGCAGTGACAGCCTGCCTGGGTTGACTCCTGCCTGGCACCTGCGGGGCTGCAGTGGCAGGAAACTGTATCAGGTAACAGCTGGAGGTTCAAAGACCTGAACTGTTGAAAGTGTCCAGTTGTTCAACTCTACATTTGTATTTGCAGCTCCAACTACAACCATGAGTCTCACAACACCCATTGTCATTACTAGCCCAGAAGCCAGCACACCAAGCAGCAGGTAAGGCTTTGAGCTCCCTCTCAAAGAAAGCCTCTGTGTTTGTGAATCAGCCCATAGTCACTGAAGTCTCATCCAATGTGTACTTTTCTCTCTTGGAGACCATACTCTTCAGGTATTCTGAAGCCTTTTCCTTAGCATGGGGCTGGACAAGGCAGACTTTCTTTAAAAGGTACCAGATAGGTACCTCTTCCCTCAAACCTTCTGCCCTCCAGCTGCTTCCCTGCATTAAGTCACCCAGGATAAAATGGGAAGGTGAAAGTTGAGCACCAGCCTCAGTGGGAATGTGCTTGTCTAGTCACTACGTCATCAGTAACCCTTTTGGCTGCTACTCTCTGGAGCAAGAGAAATGACTCCGGATGTGCTACGCTGAACGTAAATGATCCTCTCCATCAATCATTAAAAAGAGCTAACTTGCCTTTTCCCCATTCCCGACTCCCCAAGCTGGCCAGCAATCACCAATAAAAGCTGCAAGAGCCCCAGTAAATACTTCCCCATTAGCATTCCACCTTTACCTCTGCTTACTGTTTGAATCAACTCGGTTTCTTTTTTTATATCTGTATCACTTGTGTTGAGGTAGCTCCTCAGAGCCCCCTGTCATGCATCACGGGCACAGAGCAAAGAGACAGTCTCTGCCCCAATGAATCTGCAGCTGTGCCTGGAACAAAGGTTTGTTCTCACAAGCCTGCAGAGATGTTCAGTGCATGCACCACACGCCAAACAGCACTGGTGGGCTTGAACATTCACACCCGTGTCACTTAATGAGAACAAGCCCTATAGGTGGGCGAGTTATTCCAGCCTTTTGTCCAGGTGCCCACTAGGTGTGTGTTAAGGGTGAGAGGAAGACTTCTGCCTTCCTTCTGTCTCCTAACACTGAACATACCTCTGCTTCCTCAGGCTTCCCTTAGGTGATACCCCCTTCACCATCTTCGGTGTGGTCCTGGGAGTCCTCCTTGCCCTGGCACTCATCAGCTCAATAATACTGTACATCAGGCAGCGGAAGAAGACAGGTAAGCGGAGGGCTGTTGGTGCCACATGTGGCTGTGCTGTTGCTAACCTCCCGCCAGCCTGAGCAGCTCTGGAGAACATAAAGCAGGCACAGCTTGGAAGCAGCAGCACTGCAGGCCTCCCATCATGATCACTTCCACCTCACAACCAGGAGGAGCACGCCGAGGATGGATCTGGGTCTTTGAACCAGCAAGCCCCTAGGCTCCACTTGCTTACTCCCTTCCACACTATCCAGACTCCTTGATTCCATTGTGGTCTCCAGGCCACCGTCCCTGTGCACAAGCCCATCGCTGCAATATGTTGCGGTGCGTGAAAGAGCAAGAATCGTAGTGTGTACATGAGCCCTCTGTACTCCAAACACAGCAAGGGAATGACTACCTCTGAGCAAACTACTCTAACACTTTGTAGAGAGTCTTCATGAATCTTCTCTGTAAAAAAGCCTACATTTTGAGCCTGAACTACTTGAAAGTTTCCCCTCTCACCTCTGTGTGATCCTTGCATAAAAGGACCATAGATGCATGCAAAATGGTTTGGTTTTGAAAAGAATAACATAGCAAGTGTAGATATTGAAGGAACAATATATCAAACTCATGTTTAATGGCAGTGGCCGATTGCAGGCATCGGCAAGGGTTTGTTTGTTCCCCCTCTTAAGTAGACGCAGCACAAGTGACAAAGAACACAGTCAGCCAATGCACTCTGTGGCCTTCACCTATATTTGTGTCCCATGAGACATACCCAGGACTAAGCAGGATTTGCATTTCTAACACATTCAATCTTGTCTTAAGGAAAAGGTGGTGAACAAGCTGAAGGCATCTATGACAAACCGGGGAATCCCACAGTGGTAAGAGCTACTTGCTACCTTGGTATTGGCACAGGATAAATTGCATAAATAAGAACAGCTGCAAGAGGTCAGATCAAAGGTCCATCTAGCCCAGTATGGGCTTTAGTAGAAGAATATGTGCAGAGTGAATTGCCATATCCTCACAGCAGTCATACGTTTGGCAATACCCTGTGGGCAAACTCATGACTCATGTATTTAACAGCCCCAGATGGACCTAGCAAACTAATTGTGGAGCATTTTCTGGTGGGCTGGGGAAAGTGGCTGATTATACAGCACTGGCTTTTCCTCATTTCTAGCTGCTGGGCTGCATTTAAAACCATAAAGTGCAATTGCTGTAGTTACCATGAGGAAGTCTTTGCAAACAAGTAGGAAGGTTGTCTTTTAGGTTGACTGTGAAGGGGGGTGCCAGTGAAATGGCCTCTGTATTAAAATCAGGCCACATTATGACAAAATCTGGGAATGCCAACAGTGCCAGTATTAAATGCAGCACAGAGGAAGAGAGCAGTGATCCAGATGGTAATGGGACCAAATAGCAATTGTGCTGTAGAGTGGACAGAAGCAGTCACTTTAATGCCATGGAGAGGGCAAACCTGGCATCACTCAGAAGGCAAAGGTGAAAGGCTGAAGTGACAGTAGGCATCAGGAAAGGAGAACAGTGAACAAGGCTCACTCTTGCCCCACCTTCCCCAGGACAGTGGGTAACATAAGTCATTACTCCATTTCCTCCTTGTCTGAATGACTCTTGTCCTTTGGGCATCTGTTGTGGTGTAGTTATGAAAGACGCTGAGAAGTAATTGCCTTTTCTGTGCCCAGCTGCAGGATGTTGGCAAAACAGAAGATCCCAAGGATGACAGAGAGGGGACATCCCAAGACCCAAAATATGCTATGTTGAACTTTAAACCCCAAACCAGCCCAAATGAATCCATCTACGCCAACGTTGAGCCAAGTCAGGCTCCAATTACACGCAACAATTTTCCTACGGAGCCTGTGGAATATGCCACCATTGCGTTAAAGCCATTACCATCAGGTTCCAAAGAATGAGCGCGCCCTGAATTACCCATTCTTCCCAGGGTATAAAAAACTGAACTGGACTAATGCTGGAGATGGATTGTATCTGTGTAACTACACACAGGGAACAGAGTTAAGTCATTGCTATAATTCAGGGGCGGGCAATTATTTTGGCCAGAGAGCCGCTTGCTGAGTTTTGGCAAGCCATCGAGGGCCACATGACAGGCAGCCCAGGGCAGATGAATGTTAATTTTCTAAATTTTCTAGGGGCACTGCAGGCCAGGTAGAATGGCCTGGCCTGCCACATCCGGCCTCCAGACTGCATTTTGCCCACCCGTGCTATAATTGAATATATGCATTCAAAACCTGCCTCATGTCAGAGGCCTGCTGGGAATTTCATCAGAAGTAGTTGTGGAGCATCTCATGGAGTGGCAGCTGGAGAAAGATGGACATCTTTTTCCCCCCCAGTTAATTTAATGGCAACTCTACTGCCATGAGTGGGACACATTTTTCAAAACATGCCTCGCTTCAGCTGGCAGGAGCCCAGTTTCACTGCAAATAGAAGTCCTGACATGGTGTCTGGCTTTGAAGAAAAGGAAGGAAATACCTGAGGAGTCAGCTAAAAGGCCTACGGCTGGGCAAATATTTTTGCAAGCTTCCAAGCCCACTAAAGCATCATGCGGCTGAGACTCAGAGTCAAATGTTATTGGATTTATCTTCTACTTGGAGAGTGGGAGAAAGTGAGCAGTTAGGGACATGCAGATAGGCGGATGGTGGGTGCAACATGTCTTGCTGAACATACCTGCAATAAATAGCTTGAGCATGTTTTGCAGAGGTGCTGTGCTGTATTACAGACAGCCCAATAACGTCTCCATCCTAGAAGGTCCATATTATATGAATCAAAGTACCAGAGTACTTTTGCAATGGCTAAACTGATATGTTTAAATGTACTAGTCTGAAAAATGCCTGAGGAGCCCTAACGTAGTGACCTGCCTGCATAATGTGGATACATGGGCAACAGGCTCTTGGAAAGAAACTAAATTTTTGTTACCTAGAGAAGATGGAGGGGAGACAAGAGAATAGTCTTCCAATATGTTAGATGATGTTGCAAAGAGGAAGGCTGAAACAGTTCTCCATTTCCACAGGGGGTAGGACAAGACCAAATAGACTTAAATTACACTAGAGACATTTAAATTAGAAAAGTTATCTTAATGATTGCTTAACACACGAGCACGGGCATGGATTATTTCAGGGGTTGTGGGATCCATCACTGGAGGTTTTCTAAGAGTAGGTTCAAAAAATAATCTGCCACGACTGGTTTAGGTATGGGTGATCCTGCCCTGGGGCAGAGGGATGGGATAGACCAGGTTACCTCTTGTAGTCCTTTCCCACCTTATATTCTATGATTTTTTGCAAAAGCAATGTGTATGGGAGTTAAGGGGATAGGTTCACAGTTGCATGTGTGTGTTTTGTACGTGTCCTGTTATGGCAGGAGCATAATTAAAGTGGCTGCTCTGACTAATGATAAGGAGCATCTCAAAAGTCATGCCCTGAGTATTATACAATTCTCTTCACAGCTTTAATGCTCAATTTGTCCCTAGATTTGGGACATTTATCAAGTGCATTTATCAAGTCCCTATAGCCAGCTCACTGCAAACAGATAATATCACCTAGTATAGATAAAAGTTACAGACCCCACCTCCAGATTGCTGCAGACCCACCGCCACCCAGCATGCCCCCACTGGGAGTGGGCAAGTCGTTCTGTCTGCAGCTCTTTATATTAGTCAACACTGTCTGCTCTTTTGACTTCTATAATACCCACGCTGGTTACTCAAGCCAAGGCAGTGGGGAATAAGGACAGCACAGGAAAACCAATAAAGAGGCTTCCAGGTAAAAAAAACAAAAACCCAAGAGATGGATTTACACACATCCAAGGGGAAGGAAGGAAGGATAGGGGCACTGGGGGCCTTTCTGAACAGAAGGGTCTCTATTGTAGCGCCTGGAAGGACAGGCACGGGGAAAGCCTGTGCAAGCAGCACCAGTGAGGAAGGAAATAAGAAGTTACGTTGCAACAAAGAAATAGAGGAAGAAGAGTAGTAGTATGAGCACAGAGGGCTGATTTCAGCATCAGGTGATGGGTCTAGAAGACCAAGGGGAAGTGGGAGCTGCCAAGGGCCAACTAACTAAGGATGTAGGTGCAGTTGTGAGTCAAAAGATCAAGCTGAAATGCAGATTTTATTCATGGGAAACGGGTGAATCTGACCCTGGCTAGCAGGGTCCCAGAGCTGTTATAAGCACATAGGCCTGGAAGAGACTTTGCTGCTCCTCAAGTCCAGGCCCCTAGCTTCTCTGGAAAGTCTGCTCCAGAACACGTTATTCTTCCTGTATTTTCCACCCTAGATTTATTCATAGGGATCCGTCCTGCCGCCGACAGGTTGACCTTTAAAGTCAAACTAGTTTGTTTCCCCCAGTGGTGTTAAACCACAAATATTTATACCCAGCAGCAGCACCCCTTTCTCCACCTTCATTTTGCTGGCTCAAACAAGGCAAGCTTTTTTTCAGACTTCTCTCATAAGAGACCCTCCATTCTCCTGATTCTTCTAGGATCCCCTCCTCTGCTTTGCTTTGGTTTAAAATCATTTTCTGGAACATGATGTGTACAGTGCTTGTTGCCTATTCCAGACAGCCTCATGCAGGCTTTCTACATGGCCATTCACACTTCCTCCTCTCTCCTGGAAACACCTCGCCCGACACTCCTTTTGTCTGGGGAGCTGCATGAAACAGCTTTTCCAGCTCTCCGTCAGAAGTTGCCACTTCCCCCCAAAAACACAACTAAAACAGGCCCCATGTTTGGTAGATGGGTGGTATTGTTAAAAGGCCCGAATCCCCTCAGACTTCACTGGTTGGTCTCTAGGAGTTAGGACTATGCACACTCTTTAGGGCTGCAGCAGGAAAGTTTGTATTATTACTCCCTTGAGGATAGAAGAGGTCCTTGGTTTTCAGGATTGAGACCTTTCACCAGCACAACAAATCTAGCACCTGGTTCCCCGCTGCTCTCTCTTGGGCAGCCATTTACACCAGTGCAAAGCGGATGAAAAATGCAAGGAAATCAAATAGTAACAGCAGGTAGACAACAAGAGAAAGTAAACCCCTCTCTATGTACAAGGTAGGGTCAGAAACAAAGCTGCAGTAGGGAGCCACGGGAGAACTACAGATAAGGAAGATCATCAGGCTCGGGGATGGAGTTAAACAATAGCAGGAACTGATTGAAACAGAGCAGGGGTAGGCAATGTTTTTTAACCTAATGCCAAAAAACCCTGCAATCTCAACTTCTAAGTTGGCGTGCCAGGGACGGATGCCAGGGGAGCTACAAGGGGCCAATCCTTGTTAGGCAGCGCAGCCCCAGCCCCTTCCCTGCCTTCTTCCCAAGGTGCACATGCAGCTGCCACCAGCAATGAGCCCTGCTGGACCCCGGTGCAGCTGTTTGCAGCCTTCCTGCCGCGAGCAGCCCAGGCTCCGTGGCAGTGGCTGCACACACACCTCAGGGTGCCTGGTGGGGAAGAGGCCTGGAGCAGCACAACCCTGACCCCTTCCCTGCTGTGTGCCCCGAGGCATGCATGCAGTCACCGCCAGCACGGAGCCTGGGCTGGGGCTCCAGACCCTGGTGCACCCACTGCAGCCTTCTGGCTGCCCGCCAAAGCTGGCCAGGTTGCTGGGAAGCTGCCGCCTGCTCAGAGCCCAGGCTGCTGGCAGCAGGGCTTGAAGTCTCCCCACCACATACTGGGGCAGCTGCCCAGACCCTGGGCCAGCTGTGGCATGCCGAGAAAAATGGCCTTGTGTACCATGCTCTGGCACGTGTGCCAAGGGTGGCTGAACCCTGAAACAGAGCAAGTCAGTATAGTTTTATAGTGGAAAATGGTCTTTTTGACTGAGCTTTTTTTTTCTTGGGGGGTGGGGGAGAAACAATAAAGCAAATCGGCATCACAGAAGTGGAAGGGAAGGTCATCTAGGCCAACTCCTTGCCCAGATGCAGGAAGTTCTAAACCAGCCCAGGCAAACCACTTCTTTAAAACCCTCCAACAAAGAGGATTTTGCAGCTTCCCTTGGCAACAATAACTTTCAACAAAAATGGGGAGGGAGGGAGGGAAGGAGATGGGGTTTTGCTTGGAAACAATATTTCTTGATCCTTCTAAATGTGAACATACCTTAAAAGGGATGCAACCACCTGGGTAGCTTTCAGAAAGAAAATACTGGTTTAAAAGTGAAGTAGCTAACAATGGAAAATTAGAAACTGGAACTGGCTGGCGGGTAGGGGTGGCGTGTTTTGGGCAAGGGGAAGGAAGGGATGGGGAGAAGTACAGAGGTTTTGACCAAGAGGACAGACTCTCTGGTGTTTATTTTAGCACCCAGTTTCTTCCCTTTGCACCACTGTCCCCTAGGCCAGTGATCTCCAAACTTTTTTGATCGCACACCCCTATCAGTAAAAAATTTTTGAGCACGCATCCCCAATATATGTATATTTATGTATTTATAATTTATATACATGTACTACTGTACTAATATATTATGTACAATATACATAGATAACAATAAATATAAATAGAAGTTCTAATATTTTCTTCCCGCACCCTAATGGATCGTCTTGCGCACCCCACTTTGGAGACCACTGCCCTAGGCCATCATTTATAAAGCCACAAGGAATTGAGCCTAAATTCCTGCCCACCACACTGAGAATGAATGGAAAAATAAAACGTGGGATGCGATTCTGGATGTGGCCGAGGACTGCCAGGAGAGAGACAAAGGTAAGTGCTTGCGCACAAAGGAGACATCTGCCATCCTGCCCCTTCTTGATGTCATGCTGTCAGCTCCCATAGACTAGGTGGCACGCAGTGAAGACACTACTAAAAGGAGAGGCCTCCAAGTGAGGGAAATGGCACCACTCAGGTCCCACAGTGGCAGTCACCATGGAAATCCCCATCTCATTAAATTAGTTAACTTGGAAAAGAGCCACTTGATACCAAACCACTGCCACAGCACGTTCCTGGGCTCTGTACTGACTAGAAGGGCTTTGTTTCATGGGAAAAAAAAAGAAGCTGAGGCCTCAATTCCCATATGTCCTGCAAAATTGCAAGCAGATAAAAAGAGTCTGCCCCTTCCTGCCCTAAACGGTCATGTCGAATTGTCAGGGCAGGCTTTGCTGTTGCTCTTTTCCCACTGCCCAACTGAAGGACAAAGTCATTGTCCTTTATCTTGCTGGGATCCTATGATCCCAGCTGACTTCCTGCCCCTTGGGCAGGGGGCTGGACTCGATGAACTCCCAAGGTCCCTTCTAGCACTAATATCTATGAAATCTATTAAATAAATTCTTAGGGTCTCTGTGGAGACTTCCCAGGCCCTCAGCCCTCTTCTTCCACCCTTCATGGTCTACGGGGAGCTTCCTAGATGAACTACCATGGGATAAGCCATGAGCTAAGCCCCACAGGTTCAGGCCATGGAAGAGCTGGCCTATGAGGCTTATTCAAAACAGTGGGCACCTAACCCATGGTCTCAGAGCACCTCCCAACTTCATGGTTTCCTCTCATCATATGACAGTTCTTCTCCAGCTGTCTAGACCAAATCCTTGCTTGGCCCGGGCACCGCTGATGCCCCGGTTTCAGCCAGAGACAGAAGCACACATCCCTGGCACATCACCAGGAGGGAACAGAAAACAAGTTCCTGTTTTCATTCCTTTCTGCAGAGCAAGGGGAAAAACACCAAACACTTGATCTTGAGCAAAAATTCTTCGAATCTGTTCAGACTCCTCTCTCCTTCCCTGCTGGATGGACATGGAGACACTTGTACACCTCATCTTCTTGGTCTCCTTAGCAGGTAAGAAAGCACCAAAAGCCATCTGTTTTGAGCTGAGGGGCAGGCAATGGGTTGGAGCAACATGTAGTACGAGCCATTGGTAAGGCAGAGGCAGGTAGCAAGTGAGGCAGACACCTCAGCCGATTACTCTGGATGATTCAGTTGTGAATAGGCAGTTATTGCAAAGATCAGATCAGTGTTTTGTGCTGGTAGCAGCCATGGCCCATCTGAGTGCACTGTTAGCATTTTGCTGCTCGATTATAGCAATAGGAATTGAAGGAAACTCAGAACCTTGCAGGAGGGCTTTGGCAACTTGCTGGAGCCAGCCCCAACAGGAAAAGGATTATTCTCTTCTAGACCAGACTGACAAGCTCTGGATCTGCACTGATTCTGCACAGCCTTGCACCCTCAGCAATCAAGCACTTGTGAAGAGGGAATATATAGAGTGCGAAATGATACTCTTCCATGTCTTGCATTGTTGCCCAGCCGCTCTGGATCTGAGCAAAATGAATGCAAAGACAGCAGAAGTTGCCAGGCATGGAGGAAAGAGTAATCCCATTCATCCCTCCTGACCCCCAATCATCCTAGGTCATGTGAATGGAGGAAGCTATAAAACATCTCTGAAGCAGCAGATGGAGCAGAGCATTGTTCTCCACTCCAGTTAGTGACAGGCACTGGTTCAGACAAGGGGGAAGAAAATTGCAACCGCAGCTGAACAGCTAGACGGAGCAGGTAGTTTGGGGATGAGAGAAGGCATCTACCTTGCTTCTCTGTAGACACAAGTTACTGTCATGATTTGACAACGTCTACCCAGGAAGTTTCAGCAGCCGCATTCACAGAGTTATTCCCCATCAAAAGGTTTTGTTCTTTTCTCTTGATTTTTTCCCCCCTGGGCTGGTAGAGATTCTAGCACTCGGCGTCCTTCTCAGGCATTGTACGGAGGTCGTCTCATAGGGAATCCATGAGTCACAAGGGCTTTTTATCATTTCTTTGCTGCATTCTTAGCAACAAAGATTGCAAAACCCTGTCTGGCTGAAGTTTGCATGCATACTTTGGGCACAAGATTCAGCAGCTCTAGATCTGAGCAGCACAGATAATGGTTTTGCAGAGCAGATGCATCTCATCTGAAATCAGAGAACTACTCTCAGACCTGTAAACTTAGGCTCACTCTTCCTGGAGGCTCCGGGAAAGTTAGCAAGCAAATAGTAGGATAATCAGCTACTGAAGGTCATAGAAACTTGTCCTAAGATGCCTCCCCCCCCCCCCC
>NW_017729019.1:16002126-16017664 GCF_001723915.1 Gavialis gangeticus | reverse complement strand
CAGGCTCAAGTGCCTCCTGGCACCCCCTGCAGCAGGGAAGTTATTACTCCCATTTTACAGACATGGAGCCGAGGCACAGAGATGTTAAGTGGCTTGCCCACGGTCAGACCAGAAAAGTTTGGGGCAGAACTTCTCATAGAGCTAGGGTCTCCTGAGTCTCAAGCTACTGCCTGGTCCACAAATCTGTCCTCTCTCCTGTTCCAGTCACAGTGTAGCACCCAATTTCTTTGTCCCTTCTTGTCAGTGAACACAGAAGAGAGAGGAGGGTTCAGAACGATTTAGGAAGAACCCTTGATTTCCGCAATGTTTTCTGTGGGACCACAGCAAGTCTGTACCTGCTAGCCTCCGATCCAGAGTGAAATGGCAGCGATGGGTCAGGATGAAAAGGGCCTTGGCACCGCTTGAGGGGCTAGGACTGAAAAGAGGGAGCAGCTGAGGTAGCCACAGGCTGCAGAGGTTGGGAGTGAGAAGCTGTGGTGTAGTGGTGGGGAGGAGCCCAGGGTCGGAATAGCAGGGGCGGCAAGCCTGGGCTTTGGTGGTTTCAAGGCATATAGGAAACCATCTATTTTTCATGCCTGTTCCTACCAGTCTTACTTCAATAATAGAAAAGACCACATAATCCTGGCCTCCCCAAGCAGATGTGCAAAACCCCTCCAACCAGCTATTCTCAGTTGACTGCTCCCTTCAGCTCTCTCAGCAGGTGCTCAGGGACTGAAAAAAAGTCTCTTAAAATGCAGTCTCCCCAGAAGGACACACTTCTCCCTTCTCACAATGTACATAGCTCAGCCTACACACTTCCTTGGCATCTGGAGTGTAAAGACATAGACAAATTAGAAATAAGGAACTCTAAGGGGATAGCAAATTAGTTGAAGATCAGCTACTTAAAGGTCAGGGCTAGAATTAGCAGTGCCCCAGGAAACAGGATGAAAGGAGGTTTTTCTCAAGACTAGACAAACTGAGAGGTCAGTGACAGGGTTATGAATTACCCCTCCCAACAACCAGCTGGGGATTGCTTTGTGGCTGCAATTATCTTTTATCCCAAGCCATGTCACATGGCTCTGGCAGCAAAAAAGGACCCTAACGTAGGAACTCCACTTACACCGATATTGAGGGACCTTTGCACTGTCAGAGCCTGCCTGCCAGCCATCTGACCCTGTATATTTTGTGTTTCTCATGTTCAGCTTTGATTCGCTGAACCATCATCTTGCCCGTGGATTGGCAATGCGATCAGGGCCCTGAAAAGAAGGTCTTGTGCTACCAGGGAGCAAATCCAGTGACCAGACAAGGCATGGTGAGCCCTACTCAGACCAAGGACAGATAATCCAATGCAAAGAAGGGCGTGCTGGGTTGCGAGAGGACAGTCCACCACTGAGGAGGACATATCTCCTCTCCCCTCACCCACACCAGAAGACCCACCCAAATCCCATGCAGTGAAATACCCAGCAATTAGGTTCGACACAGCAAGATTTAGAGAAGGCCTAGAATCAGGGCCCTGAATCTGAACTTGACCAAAGCGGCGGGAGAGCCACTTAGATGAGAAGGTGGTAAAGACCTTGGGTACCCTGCGTTGCTACCACCAGTAGAGGTGCATGCAAGGGAGACTGCAGCCCAGGTTTTCTAGTGTGGACAAGAAAAGAGAACGAGAGAGCGTGCATGACAGAGACGGGGGAGACCCAGATCTCATTCCCCTTTTTATCCTGCCAGAGCTCTATGCAGCAGAGAACACCACGGTGGTATATGGCATGGAGGGAGAGACCATCTCCATCAACTGCACCTACGGCCCCAAGGAGCACAAGTGGAAAGAGAAGAGCTGGTGCAAGCAGGTCGATGAGACGCAATGCCAGCGCGTGGTCAGCGCCCGCCGCTTCTGGCTGCCGTTCCTGAAGAACAGGAATGGCACCACATCCATCTCGGACAACATTCACAAGGGGGTGCTCATGGTGACCATCAAGAGGCTCCAGAAACAGGACGCTGGGCTGTACCAGTGCAAGACTGACTTCTTAGGGACAACAAGGACCTTGCAGAAGGTGAAGGTGGAGGTGCTAGAAGGTAGGTCCCTGGTAGGGAGTTCAGCACAGCAAGAGCTCATGCATTGTTTTTTATTAGCATTAGTAGCGGCCGCAAACCTCAGCTGAGAGCATGGTCCCACCATACTAGGTGCTGTCCATATGTGTAAAGAGAGTCTCTACCCTAGGCAGCTTACCAAAGAAGTAATTCTTTCCCTATAAAATGAAGATAATAAGGGCCAGAGAGAGAAAGTGGCTGGGCCGTGATCACACAGGGAAACCGTGACAGAGGTAAGACTCAAACCCATATTTTGTGGCTCCCTATATCACACATCTTGGAGTCATTATGCTAATAAAGGGAGCCAAGCAAGGCTGACACACAAAATGGAGCCTATGAAATGTGGACTGCAGCCAGACTCCCCTGTAACCGTAGGGCAGGGACCATGCTGGCAAGACCACTGCTCTTTGCTGCTGAAATCAAGCAAATGCTATTCCAGCCATCCAAGAAGACCCAAAGACAAATCAATATTGTGGCCCTGTGCAACTGAGAACCAGCCTGTTTAGAGCCATGTGCCAACAATACACAACCAAGAGGCTCCTAGCTAACACAGCCTCGATGCACCAAAGTTTGGGCATCCCTGGATCCTCCAGGTAATAAGCCATGATAGTTTAGTTGGTGCTGATCACGCCCATCAGCTAAGCATCAAGCTGTCTCCATCCTGGCTTTCCTTCCCAAGCTGCCTTAACGGAGGCGGTGACCTCTCAACTCTCTTCCCCCAAGCACCTGCTCTAGAGCAGAGTAGCTGCCCCGTACCCTTTGCACTGGAGTGTGGGAGAGACCCATCGTGCCCTTGCGCCCCAACTAAGGCATTAGCACAGAGCCAGCGCCACCCAGGCTCAGCCCCAACTTTCTCCTGACTTTATTTATCACCTGCCAGATCCACGCTGGTTACTGGCAAATCTATGTCATGAATAAACAGAGCACAAGGACATTACCAGCACAAGCTGATGTTTCCACCCACAGGTCAAACAGAGACCCAGGTGCTGGAAGACCCCAGAGCTGTACACAGCATCTCCAGGTAAGCCCACAGGGTCTAAACCTCAGGGGTAGTTCAGCCTTGAAAGCAGAGATGGAGCTTGGGGTTTGCTGCGTAGGGCTCCCCTGTGGCTGCAGGAGGTCAGACCTAGGTTTCAAATAAGATGGTCTCTTACTGTTCCCAAGGGATTCTTTGGGGTTGCAATGCTCCACCCCAGAGACAGCTGCACCTGAATGCTGGATAAAATAATTCCTGTCTGTCATATGCAAAACCTCTTAGAGGGAAGGCATTGCTTAGCACTCCTATAAGCATTTTAGCCTCCCAAGTGTCCCAGAGCGTGGTGGGAGAGTGCTCTGTAGAAGCAGCTGTTATCTTTGGCTTCCGGTTACCAAAGGCCAAGACTCACATGAAAGTCTGGCAACATCCTTCCCTTGTCAAACCCAGTTTCTGTGCTTGTGTTTTCCCTGCCGCAGCCTGCCTGCACCTGACTTCAGCCTCTTCTACATCATTGCTGCATTTCTGACCGCCAAATTCCTGGCAGCCATCCTGATTTTTATTGTCGCCACCAGCAAGCGAAGCAAGGGGACAGAGGAGGACAGCCACAGCCAGAACGAGCATCCACTTCTCCTGCTTCGGCGTGACCTCCATGAGGGCACTCACAGATGACTTGACCCCCCTGGGACAGCACTGCTCACTGCTGGGCCAGACACATATGGGAAAGAACTACTGAGACCCAGAATATGGCTGAGGGCAAACCTTTGCTGTTGCCAAGGTACAGGATAAAATGCTTAAAGCAGCTAGGCAGAGGCAGTACTTAGCTCATGCCCTCCTCAGGTGTATCAGCCTCTGCCTCATCTCTCACTGCTTTTCTAACCCATATTCCTATTTCACTTCCAGCACAAGAGAACCAGTTGGACACATGGCAGGGAGGAAAAGGGTAGAGCCAGACTCCCAAGGTCCCCATCAAAGATGCCCACATGCAGTGCTGTTGGCACAGGTATGGGCAGGGTGAACAGACTCTGCTCCATTCTCCCTGTGCTCTCAGCTCAGTGCCAAGACAGATAAACCTTTGCTTGCCCTGCCAGGTTTTCTTTCACTGCAAAAGAAAGCAATGATGCTCATGTAGCAGTGTACTCTCCCTTAGTGCCAGAGAGGGACTTTGAGGGTGGTCTCAGCCATGGTGGGCAGCCTGCGGCCTGATCCCAAGGCAGTGGACTCAGTACAGCTGCAATACTAAAATAAATAGGCATTGTTTCATCTCAGATTTCCATGTGCCTTGTCCTCATTCAATGCCATTTGGTGCTAAAGAACTAGTAGCTCTGTGGACCCGTAGTTCCACAGGGGGTTGAATGGCTCCAAAAAAGCAAACCGAGTGCTCTCCCCACATGCAGAAAAATCCCAAATCCTCCCCTAAGCCTGGCTGGGGTATTACTGAGAAAGATGCTGAAATCTTGAGCCATCTCCAACCCAGCTCATGAAAAAGCCCCAGTAGCCCACTGCAGCACTTAGTGTCTAACAACAGCCAAGGGGGAAAGGTAACCTCTGTGGTACATGGGTTACATTCCCCAGCTGGTAACATGGTTTCTGTTATCACAATCAGTCCGCAAGCGTTATCCGAGTCTCCCACAAAACAGAGATGTAGTCAGCTCACCAAGTGCTGGCTTTGTGCTTAAAGCAGAGGCTGCTACTGGGTGGCAGTGATCCTGAGAATTAAAAGCCAAATCTTCTGCGAGACAGGAGCCTTTTCCCCTGATGACAGCAGTACTTCGCTCTGGCTGCCAGCAACTGCAGATGAACTTGCTGCTGTCCCATATCACTGGCAGAGTTAGATACTCTGACATCAATAGGGACCTTCAACCCATTGCAGGGCCCTTTTGAGTCATTTATATTGGACCCGTGCAGCAGTAATAGCAAGTAGAAACCATCTCCAGATCCTCACCTCCCAGGGGATGGTGTATTAAAGGGGACTGAAAGAAAGAAGTATATGAATGGGATCCTGGCACTGCAAAGGGAAAGAAGGAACCTGCTCGTTAGAAATGCAGCTGCCTGACACTGACGGATAATTCCACCCTAGTCATTACCACCTGGTGACATTTAGAGCAACCTTCAGTGTTCAAAAGGTCCCTCATAACACCAATACCCCTCGTGGCCCTGCCCAGCAGAGGTGGCACATCAGAAAGGCAACAGAGAAAGTGAGAGCTATCAAACAGCAGGCACTAACACTGAACTACATGGGGACAAGCCCTGAATCATTTTCTGGCCCCACTCTGTATTTCCATCTAAGCTGCTGAACTTCCTCAGATGAGGTGCAGCTGGTCCTTTACAAGCCACTGAAACACAGCCGGCCTCCACCTCACCTAGAATTAGGGACAGTGCTAGGATTAAAATACCTTCCCAGCCATTTCAAAGCAAGGAGCTGGGGGCTGCATTTCTCTGCTTTGAGATCTGCTTTCCCTGCCCTGGCACCAGCAGACGAAGCAGAGAGAGTGTGCTTTCCTCAGAGATGGAGCACTGTTTGCTGTTGCATTCGTTATTACAGTGAGTTGGCTGCAACCAGCTGAGGATTGGATCCCCAGGCATTGGAGGAGATGTTATATTCAACCCACTGGTTCCCCCCATCCTGTTGTATGATCGTGCAATTGAAGTGAGAAGCCTGAACTCTGAGCCTGGGTCCCAGTTTGTCTCTTGTAATTGCATTTTTTTCTGAGAAAAGAAGTTACCTGGTGGCTTGCAGAGGTTTCCAAGCTTGCCACCACTCCCCCACTGCCAAAATTTTCAGGCCCATGGGCCAGATGACATGGAGCCAGAGCCGAACCTGGCTTGCGGACCAGGGGCTGAGTGCCCCCGCTTTATGCCAAGTAAAGCTTGCTTCTGTAATCAGGCAATGCTTTAAGAAATTAAGCAAATCACCGGTTTGTTTTCTAATGTCCTCACTCATCCATAATATTTTGGGCAAAGTGAGGCATGAGGTATCCTCAGATCTAACACAACAGCAAGACCACACTCCCCAGCAGTCACAGCACACTAAAACACGCTAATTTGCACTGGCATGAAGGGAAACTCATGCTCCAAGTGCATGCAGGGCTGAAGCAGCGTCTGCAGAAGCAGACAGATGCTCTCCCGAATCCAGGACAAATTCTGTATCTCACACTCCACAAATAATCAGTTTTCTATTGCATTTCCAAGACTAAGAAAGGAGAAAGTTGGTGACATCAGGATAAAGAGGAACAGGAACAGGCTGAGAAAAAGGAATCCTAGAAACTCTCCATCCGAGCTTCCCCTAACTATTTACACATGCCTGGGCTGCAATGGCCACACACTGGCATCCACATATCACTCTGCTCCATTTTCTCTACGCAGAAAAAAAAAATCTCATTTTTGCTAAGCCAGAGTTTACCTGTAAAGCTAATGGAGATTGTTCCATTGCAACAGAAAACTAAACTGCAATAAGCGGCAATGCAGTAGAGCTCTTACCTGTGGCATTAGTTTTAGGTTGCTCTGAACCTTGCCAGCCTGTGGGCTGCCTGCCGTGCTGCTCTGTGAGCCTGCAGAGCCTAACGAGCCCCTGAGCAACACCTGCATCTGGCTCCAAGGCGAGACCCACCAACACCTGACTCCAAAACCTTGGAGTGCCAGGGAGGAAAGGGGAGGCCTGTTTGCTCATTAACAGGACAAAGCAGAGGGAAGGTGGAAGATGCCAGGGGTACCACAAACATCATGCAAACACAAAGGAAAGCTTGCTCTGGTTGCTCACCATGGACCCTGTGCAGTCTTTCCTTGCAGTCTCAGTAGGTCCAAACACAGCATACGTACACACTGAAGACCCAGCAGGTTGAGTGCTTTACTCTAGCCTGGAGTCATCGCTATTTATTTCCACAAGCTTTGAGTTTGCAAAAGAGCTGCCCGTGCATCCACCCAGTTCCCACCTGCCCACCAAGTGCGAGTGCAGAGAAGAACGAGGCTGCCTCTGAAAGGGGACGTGAAAGCTAGACCTGCAGGGCTCCTTTCCAAGAAACTTGGAGGCAGCTAGCCAGACCCTCCTCCATCGACTGAGGAAGTGGCGAAGGGGCATGAGGCCAACTAAAGGAGCTTATGGAAGGAGAAATTCTCTGGTTTGTTGTTGCTGTGAACTGCTCAAAGCTGTATTTGTGCCATTTTTATGAGCATGGCTCACAAAGGCAGGTTGGCCCAGCAGACCAGTGCTACTGTGAGTCTCAGGATACCTGGGTTCTAGCCTTGGCTTTGACAATGGCCTGCTGGGTGACCTTGGGCAAGTCACTTTCCCTCCCTCCGACCTCCTTTGTAAAAGTGGATGGAAACTGCTGGCTAAAAGCCAGGTATTAGCATCCCCCTCTAACCTCCAAACCAAGGCTCAGTTCGCATAGACAACGCCATTATTTTTCCTGTTGCAGTCATTAAGCAGGAATCTAGAACAGCTTGTGGGCTACGAGGACAGAAAAGACCCGTGCGCTCTCAGGCCTTAGATTCAGGGAAGATCGCCTATGAGGTGGGCACAGGCATGAGGAACTGCCCCACAGCCTGGAACGGACACAAAGCCTGCGTACAGCTCTGAGAAGCCGGGCATCCTGATTTCACAAGAAATTGTTTTGCAAAGAAGGGGGTAAGCTAGTTGCCACCCCTTCGTGCAGTTGTTCCACCCGGTCCTCACGATGTCACGGACATGTGAGTTTTACTCATCACAAGCCCCAAGAAGAGCTACATTTAGCTGCATGTGTCAGGCAAGGGTCTAGTTACACAATGCAAAAAGCTGACACTCAAGAATCCACATATGCTCAGCCACATTCACTGCACTGCACCAAATCCAGTGCCTGAAGCACCTTCACTTCTTTCTTCTTGGCTGCAAACCCAAAGCAGAGCCAAAGGAAGCCGACTTCACTTCCAGATCCTCGCTACCACCCCTCCTTTGGGATCCAGGGTTTCCCTCCCCTGTGGAGGCTCAGGTGGCTGCAGCTGTGCCTGGCCTTTTGTACCCACAGTGTTGTAAGGGCTGGGGTTAAGGCACCCCAACCCACCTTTCATCTGGGTGGTAACTGGCCTGGCATTTCCTGGGGGCTCCCGCTCCACCAGGAGCCCCACCAGACAACCCATCCCTGGTAGAGTGCAGTTCTAGGTCATGACCAGGACCAGGAGCCTCCAAACCATCCCCATAAGCTCCTGCCCTTCTCTCCTGGTTATTCCTACTTCTGCTCAGCCAGGCAATGCTTCTGCCTAGTCTACCAGCAGGAAACTGCTGTGCTTATATAAGTAGCCAGTGTTTTAAAATGGCTGTGGCAATCAAGCACATGCTGGCTGCTTGACTCAGCCCTTAAAGCAGCAGGCACTGGAAGTGCATGCACTACCACAGAGACGCATCATCCCGATGAGAAGGACCCTTCGAAACATTATAATGCAGGGCCCTATGGACCAGGAACCAAGAGATGGGCTCTGTTCCCCCTGGCCTGCTGTGAGCAAAGCTAGTCCCCACCTGTTTCCCTACCTGGACACTAAGTCTAAGTTTCTACCTTCATAAAAGAGCTTTGAGATTGGCCAGTATAAAATTCCCAGGCTAGTGCTAAAGAAGAAGAAGAATAGACTATGTGAAACCAAAAGCTGTCAGTACAACATAAACCACTGCTAAAAATGGCAGTGAAGATGGAACATGCCCCAGTCCCTTCTCTCCCCCTGGCTGAATGTCCATATCTAAACAGCTGCACATTTCAGATAAAAGTGGCTTGTGGTCAAACGCCTGCTTCCCATTCAAAGAGCGAATGCAGGGAACCAAATCTAGATGGCTGTTCCAGAGCCAGTGAGAAAGGCAGTGACTCAAAGGGTGTTAACTTCCTGCGCCCAAGGGAAAGCCGCAAGACTGCATTTACCTCTTCCAAGCCCTACACCACTTCCCACTGCAGGATGGCAGGTTTCCCTGCCCTACTGCTCCTGCTGGCACTAACAGGTAAGGCACGGAGAGACTGCCCCTGGGGCAGACCTTTTGCTTGTTGCTGCATTCATTACACATGGCACGAGGCTGCTTTTGCAGCCAGCGAGAGGTAGCCATGAAAGGGGGTCACTGGCTATTTGAAAGGGGAGGAAATGTTCAGCTCACGGGGTCTGTGGATCTATCGTATATGCTTCCGGATCCCTGGTTCTGTTCCCAGCAATTGTGTGTTTTGCAAAGACGAGCACGGTCATAAAAGGAGGATTCATCACCCCAAACCTTTGGGGAAAGGACCTCTCCTGGATCAAAGGGACTCCTTCCTCCAGCCCCTTAGGGACCAGCTGCTGGGAGCCTGAAGAAGGCAGTGCCAAAAGCGCCAGAAGGAACAAAAGACTCGAACAAGGGGATGGACCAGCAAGGGGCTCTGATCAGCAGGGCCGGATGAACCCTTTAGTGGGCCCTTGGCAAACAAACTCGTGGGCTCCTACTTACTACTTAATTTATATTACTACTAAATTTATATTACTTTTTTTTTCCCACTCAATAATTATAATATGTAAACTAAGCACAACTGGGCCCCTTCACTTAGGGCCCTAGGCTCATGCTTAGTTTGCCTGTGTGTTAATCCAGCCCTGCTGACCAGTTTGCCAGCTCAACCTGGACAGAGCCCACCTTGCTCCTGTTCACAGGAGGAAGAGTAGGAGACACAAGGTCTGTGCTGGGGAAAAGCATGGGCTGGTGCATAGGAAGGGGGCAGCTGCCCTGCTCTGGGGCTCGCTATGGAGGTCCATATAGACAGGGATGCAGAGCTTCAGGTATGCCTTGTAACAGCCCATATGCCCATCGCTAGGTCTTGGGTTCAGAGCCCCTCATACAAAAGGTCTATCAGCTCTAATATCACTTTCTTCCTCCTTTGGAAGGGACATCTGCAGAACGGGACCTAGAGGTGCAGAAGAAAGTGCAGGGAGACTCCCTTCTTACAGGATGTTCTTACGACAAGCACAAGTATTCACTGAAGAAGAAATACTTGTGTAAGGAGCTGTCAAAGAATTGCCCAGTTTTAGCCTCGATCTCCCCAGCAGATGGAAAGAATGACCCTCACAGTGCAACAAAAAACACAATCAGCCTCAAAGACACGGGACTTGGCTGGATTTCTGTGATCATGAAGCCACTCCGAGTAGAGGATTCAGGAACGTACCAGTGCATGCTTGGTGATTCTCTGAAGTATATCATACTGAAGCGAATACAGGTGCTGGTCGCTTATGAGGGTGAGTTACAGACCAGTAATATACTGGCTGGGGCCCTAGCCTGTGATGCCTCTCACGCACTCTAAATTAAGATTGATGTTCCACGTCCAGTTCTTTTTCAAAATTAAACACAGTGTAGGAGGAGACAGAAATCCCAGAATGTATTCATTAAGATATGGTTAAACCCCAATTACATATCTGGATACAGAAATGTCAGATGCATCTAGAACAAAACGAAAAAAAAAATCAACACTTTTCAGCTTTTCAACAAAACTGGTTGGGTTCATCTGATGTCAGCAGTCAAAAATAACAAATTTAATCTTTTGGTTGTTTGATGAAACTCATAGTAGTACTAGTAATGATAATGATAACGTTGATGATAACAATAACAGATGATAAAGTTGGACTTCTTTGCACCAAGATCTCCACGCTGTCAGGAAACCATTTCCCATCAGAAATAAACTTGTTAGGTGGGAAAAGCTTTAACCCAGTCGCAGGGAGATGCACCCCTTAAAGTTCAAACCTGCTGCTGGTAATTGAAATGAGCTAGCCCTATGGCCCCCACCAGCTGCGCCTATGCTCTGGGACTTCATTTTCATGGCTGCTGTGACATTTGGCAACTGTTTGGGGAATTTTTTTGTTTGGTCTTGTGTTTAGTGGCTTCATTTCTTTGATTTGGGGCTTGGGTTTGGCTATCACCAACAAAATACAACAGAGCCCAAGTGCGATGACAGCCCAAGACTCTTGCACCCAAGGCAAGGGCAGTGGCAGTAACACCAGCTGCCTTGGCCAACAGACTTCAGTCCTGCCCCAGACACCTCTTCAGGGGACAAGAGAGCATCACTTCCTAATGGTTTGTTCACTCCTTTGGTCCTCTGATGCTACAACCATTAGCAAAGGGGCCAGTTGTGAATATGCTTTTGGAAAGCAGAGAGAGAATTAGTGGATTCTCAGAGCTGTGCAGTGCTTTTTTTTTCCAGCTTAGACCCAGTACAGTGGTAACAAATGTAAATACAATCCTAGGAAATCTTCTCCTTGGACTGACAGAGACGATTTCCACATTTTTTACATGTTCTTCTTCTGTTTTTGTCCGGATGCTCTGTATCACTGTTTCAATCCAGGTGGGATTTATAGATCTGTAGGAATTTTCCCTTCTGTACGCACTTTCTCTCATCATAACCAGTCACTGGTCTATTTTCCATAGCTCCCCTGAGGTTATCTGCAAGTGAAGGAGACTCCATCTCTCTGAATTGTTCCTATACTGTGATGGGCCTGAGCAAGAGCCGCCAAGATTTTACCTTGTGTAAAATGGTAACCACAACCAATTGTCAACCTGCCATCAGAATGAACTACTATCACAACCTTTATGCAAGCGGAAAGATCAGGATAACAAATGACCAGGAGAACTGCATGATCACGGCAACACTGACAGAGCTCCGGTACCAGGACTCAGGAGAGTATCGCTGCTGGAGCCATTTCATGAGCCAAGACATGTTCCTGCGGGAAATTCACCTGGTGGTTTCAAGTGAGTTTATCCAAAAAATTAAAATGGTTTTCCCTGAATGGGCTCCAGTAGCCTAGGCATCAGAAGCGACCAGAGATTTTCCAGATTGACCCCTACAGACTTTTGATATGCCCTGGTAGTGTAAATAAGATTGGGCCAAATCCTCAGGTGATGTAAATCAGCAGATTCATTCATTTTTAGAGCTGCAGATTTGTACCAGCAGTTGAAACGATCAAAGAACAGAGCTGGACTCTTGTTCAGTTCCCCTCCCCACCAAGCTCATAAACTTTTTATTTATGCGCTTTTCTACCCTTCCTCTTCTAACCAGCACAGGAAGCAGAAGCGCAGAAAATAACTTGGACAAAGCTATTCTTATGGTATTTCTGACCAGAATAAAAATGAAACACTCAAGCCACAACCTCTCTCTAAGATGTTTCTTGCCCAATAATATTGAAGTGGTTCGACGCAGGATCTAAGCTTTTTCATCCTTCCCTAGCAGGGAGCATTGGCCCTTGTGCGACTGACTGATGCCTGCTCAAATTTCCTCTTCTGAAGTAGCCATCCTGTCTCTTATATCATAGACTCATAGAAATGAAGGGCTGGAAGGGACCTCAAAAGACAGAGTCCAACCCCCCTGCTCTGGGCAGGAATACCGCTGAGGTCAAATGATCCCAGCAAGGTGTCTTTCCAGTCTCCTCTTAAAGGTTTCCAAAGTTGGGGACTGCACCCCCTCCTTGGGAAGTCTATTCCAGATTCTGGTCACCCTTACCATAAAGAAGTTTTTCCTTACATCTAAGGAAGCTTTTCCTTCCATATGTGTCATAGAACACAAGCCTACAGTGTGCACCTCAAAATTTGCAAGCAAGAATGCAGAGAAATCAAAGCCCTCAACCCATCCCTCTGGCCACTGCTGAAGTGTGCCCTTACATAGCTTATCCCAGGTTTGGTGCAGATGAATTGCAATGGTCTTGAACAACAGAATCAGAAGAGTGTAGGCCAAGGGATGGTGCATGGGACTTGGAGTCAGCTGTGGGTTCCAGTCCCATTTTACTGCTAGTGCTCTGGGTGTGCCTACACTTGACCTTTCCATTTAGATACCTTAGGGATTGGCACCATGTAATAACCTGGCTAGAACTCCCAGCATGACATCCTTGAAGGAACCACTGAATCTCACTGCCGAGGCCCTTGCTAGCAAGTGATGCAGGTTGGATTCCTCTGTGCCATCAAATGTTACTGACAGGGAAACTTACTCAGGAGTAACGTAAGGAGTTTCCTAGGTACTCAGGATTTCTCCTCACTGTAAAACTTCGAGAAGGTCCAAGGTGTTCATTCGCTTTTGCGTCTATTTTCAGAAAAGCCCTGGAATCCCAGTAGTGTTTTAGAAGTTACCTCATCCCCCACCAGCAGCAGAGGGACCATCCATCCCACTGTGGCCAGCAACGAGCAGCAGAGGTACAAAAACTAAGCAAAAGGCTTCCAAAATCACATTTATGATCATAGCAGGATTAAAGGCACAGGTTGATAAGAGGTGAACATCCACATACCCACACCTTCTCTCAAATAGGTTTTGATTTAACCCCCATTAAAGGCAGCAGAAAGGCTCCCACTCCGTCGGTAGAAGCTAAGCCAGACCTTTCCTGAAGGTGTTGGGCTCTCTACTCTTTTCCTTCCAGTTGAGGGAGGAGCACACAGCCCTGTTGTGCTACAACTTCTGTGGCTCTTGCCTTAGTAGGGTGGTCAGTGTAAGACCAACCCCTGCCAAAAAACATAACCTGTCAAGTGGGAGTCATTAGCAAGCCAGATCAAAGAGGACCCTGATAATTACCTCCATCAAAGACAGACCCATAAGGAGCTACAGCATCCTAATGAGGAAGAATTCCTTTGAATTCGAGGAGCACTGCCAGCCAGCGCTGAAAAATAATTCAAGCTCCTGAATATAGCTTCATCACTTGACAAGCCTGGGAAAACAGAGCAAAGCCAGATGCTCCTGTGGTGCATCAGCAGTGCCCCATCGACTTCAATGGAACTGTTCCTGTTAGAGATGGCAAGTGTTATTTTTGCACCCTGAATTTAGACCCTTGAGTCTCAATCCATTTGCAAGCAACCCCACATCCCCTCCTGCATTCATCTTTGGTGCCATCAATGTTAACAAAGACATTGCACATTTCTTTGCAGAACTCTGTATATTGTTGTGGTGCTGGGTGTCCTTCTGGCCAGTGTTGCACTGATTACGGCTTTCACACTCCTTGCCCTGACTTTCATCAAAAGGAGAGGGGCAGGCAAGTTCTTCTACCACTCATCTTTCATACCATCAGATTCCATCTCCCACCCCCCTGACTCAAGCTGAATAGAAGTGAAAGGAGTCATTTGTGTGTCATCACAGCAGGTGGCTGGTAACACAAGACTCCAGTAGGCTCAGAGTGGTGGGCAGACTTGATGCTGGGCCTTTGCTTTATTTCTAGACATAGGTAAAATGTAAAGGGTGAAAAGGCAGCTTTCACATTAAATGGTGAGTCTGTTGTTCACAGCAGAAGATGGACTGAGCTTTGGCAGAATTCCTGCTTGCAGACTTGCAGTGTTTCAGGTAAGATGCCCCTTGAAGGTCCAGTGTTCCTAGCACTTTGCTTGGTTTCTCCATGCATCTACATAAAGCAGGGGTAAGTTGTACGGTTAACTTTTACACCTAGAGCTGGGGTTCTTGGCTTCCTGTCCCCACTGCTACCATTATACAGGGCATCGCACAGATGCATTGTACTCAAAGGTACAACTCCAGCACAGGTGGGCCTTCCCCAGCTACCAGGTTCAGTCCACAAGAGCAGTGAAGCCATGGCAGCACAGACTGGCCTCATCTCCAACCCAAGGTCCTGGATAGCTCTAGAGTCCATGCTGAAGCTCAGGCTGGCTTGGCTACACTGTTCTCAATACCTGAGCTAAGTCAGATTTGGTATGTCTACACGTGCTGCCACTATACCTTTGACTACCGTGTAGCCATACCCCAGTTCAGTAACTTAAGCAAGTCACTTAGCCTCTGCTGTCTCAGCTTATGTACCTGGAAAACAAGTATTACATTTGCATCTAGCACTGTGTGTGAGGAAAGTTTAATGCCCTTGATCTGCTGTAAGTTCTGAATAGACTCTAAGGTTTACATTCACAAAGTGATATATGATTGTGATGCCTTCATGTTACTGATGGAGCCAACTGTGGGTACCATCTCCTCAAACCTCTATGTAGGTCTGTGGCCTAATGTTCTCTGAGCATCCCAAGTATGTATTTCACCTACACCACTCCCCCAGTTTCAGAGTCTAGAGAGGAGATTTTCTAGATGTGGTGAAGTGAGAACAACATTTGGGAAGAGGATATGTTAAAAATAATCAAGAATTCCTTTTTAATTTCCTACTTTTTGTGGATTTCCAGAAGGATAAAAGCAGTGGAGGTACCACATCAGATGGGGAAATGAAGAGTGATGTAACATATGCCGTCCTGAAGTGCCAGAACAAGCTAGAGCCAGAATATGTAAATGCAAAAATAAAGGCAAAGCCAAAAGCCTCCCAAGATCCCACTGAGCCTGCAGCTGCCACATCTTCCTTTGGGCTTGTAGAATATGCAACTGTCATCTTTGGAGCCTCGCCTCCACCTTTAAAGCCTAGAAACAAACATATCCTTGAAAACCCAGTGCCATGAACGCTTGAACATTTTCACAGCTATTCTCCTCAATTTCTATTGCAGAAATGACCTGTTTGCGTGCAGTTGCTGAAAAATAAATGCATCTTGTAACTTCCAAAATACAGATTGCATTGTGGGGCGCATTG
>NW_017729019.1:15957280-15997126 GCF_001723915.1 Gavialis gangeticus | reverse complement strand
AATAAAGGCAAAGCCAAAAGCCTCCCAAGATCCCACTGAGCCTGCAGCTGCCACATCTTCCTTTGGGCTTGTAGAATATGCAACTGTCATCTTTGGAGCCTCGCCTCCACCTTTAAAGCCTAGAAACAAACATATCCTTGAAAACCCAGTGCCATGAACGCTTGAACATTTTCACAGCTATTCTCCTCAATTTCTATTGCAGAAATGACCTGTTTGCGTGCAGTTGCTGAAAAATAAATGCATCTTGTAACTTCCAAAATACAGATTGCATTGTGGGGCGCATTGGTGTCTTTCAGGTACAATAATACCCTGTACATATGGTAGACCTGGATTCTAATGCTCATTACCTGTTTCTTCGTCCAGCTGGCCAAGAAAGGGCTGAGCGTGCACTTCATCCTTGATGGGAAGGGACGTGACCCGTATTGCCCAGCTGAAACCTCTTAACCAGGGAGCAGGACTGACATCTCTGCAGGGAATCCCCCAACATGAAGACCTGCAATAGTACTACAGGGCCAGGGCTGCAAGTGCAAGTTCAGGCGGATGGAGGAGGGTCTTACGCAAAAGACTAGAACAGAGATGCAAAGTCCCTGGAAGAATAACTCCCTTGACCAGCAGAATCAGAACTCAGCCCATGGCAAATAATCTCAGTGTAAGGCAGGGGACGTGCTGCATTTACTTTCTATTTTTAATGACAGGCTGCTACAAAACACAACAGCAGGAAATTGGGGTCCTGTGATAGGAATTGCCAACCACATCGCAACCAGGAAAGGGCTGAGAGATATGGGTATGTACTGCGTTTCCGTTTCAGTCTTAGCATCTCTCCAGCCGTTGAGCCAAAACCACATTCACTTGGTTCTAATCACTTCTCTGGGACTCAGCAAATACTTCAGCATGTGCTTAACTGAAAATACGTGAGCACTCCAGTGAGACTGCCCATGTTTTTCAAATCCTTTACTCTATTAACATAATACGGGGTAAATTAAAGACTGTAACAATGAAGGAAGAGTAGAATGAAGGTCAAATGTGTGTGGATAGAATTTTGCATCTCCTCACCCTTTAGGTGAAGGCTGAGGGGGAATATGATAGAGGTCTGTAAAATCATGACGAAAGTGAATAGGAACTGTGATTCACCAAGTAACAGGATGCTAGAACTAGAGGGCACCCATCAAAATTAGTTGGAGGTAGGTTTAAAACTAACAAAACTAACTTAAAAAAATAAAGCTAACTAACAAAACTAACTACAAGCTAAAAAGATCCACTTTATTTATTTATATGAAGCACACAGTTAACTTATGGAACTCATTGCCACAGGAGGTTGCAAACACGGATAGTATAGCTGCGTTTAAAAAGGAACTAGACAAATTCATGGATGGTAGATCTAGTATTAGCTATTAAACAGAACAGTTGGAGATGTTTCCTCTGGCATCTCTAGACCAATGATGATGAGTACCAGGAAGTATAATGAACAGGAGATAAATCATTCTAGATATACCCAATTCAATGCTCTCCCTCTAAAGCATCCACTCCTGCCGCTGTCAAAGACACAATATTGGGCTAGACGAACCATTGGTCTGACCCAGTACGGCACTTACAGTCTTATTAACGTCACTTCGCTGTATAATAGGAAAATGTCTTCAACTTATTAAAAATTATACACATATAAAACTATTAAAAGCTTCAATTAACATCTACAATACTAACAGTCATTGTGCCCAACCCCTGTAGCAAAAAGCTTATATGTTGGGGCAAGAATTGCAGTAGAGCAATTCTCTGCTTTATTGATATAACAACAGAAATACAACTTCCTAGAGCAACAGCAGAACTGATCCAAACGCAGCATTGTTAGTAAATACTCCATGCTGGTTCAAGTAAAGGCTATCAATATTCCTAATCAAGGGATGCATCTGTTGGATGTGGCATTTCAGTAGGACTATCACAACATTTTGCCATGCTTCTAAGATATCCCTGAGTGCAGGCTTTCACACACTCTTTCCAGGCTCCTAGGAATACTATATACACTACATGGACTAATGCCCTTCTCTGTACATGCTTATGAGACAGTATGGTCTCCTCACCACCATAAGTCATGTTCCAGCTTCCAACATCTCTCCTGCCCACTCATGCTGTTTGAACAACTCACTGGGATTTTCCTGAAGACCATGGCCATGGTCTGAGCTCAGGGATGGTGCTTCCGTAGCTCACCAGAAGAAATGTGAACGTATGCTCTGGCTATAGATGAGCCGAAGGTGGACTTACTTCAGTCTGGATTTGCCGTCCATGTTTGGTGAGGCATATTTTTTTGAGTCCTCTTCATCTTGACCTTTGTTGCTGAGATCTTCCAGTCCATGTCCATGTCAGTGGATGAAAATCTCAGCATGGTTAGTGATAAGTAGAAGCTGGACTGATGTTAAAGACATGCTCAGGGGGCAGAAAGTGCCTGCGGCTCATGCACTGAAGGGCTGAAAGGAAAGAGCATACCATTTGTTCACCTCCTAATAGTTCATTCAGGACCTGTTGCCCACTGGAGTTTGAGAACAAGGTCTTTTTCCTCACAGGCCACAGAAACTAGAAACACTAGGAAGGTTGCCATCTTAATTGTGAAGGGTAGGTGAGAGGAAGCTGTATATAATGCCCTCTGCTGAACAAGTTGGAGCAGCTATGTAAAAAGCTGTTATAGGAGTTCTCATCAGTCTCCTTAAAAAGAGGTGTATATAAAATGCGAGAGGGTAATAAAGAACAAATTGCAAGCCACCATCTGCCTCTTAGTGTCTGCAATAGGAATTCTACAAGCGAAACCCCACAGCTTAGCTTATGTGAGGCTGTATCACGGGCAGCAGTTATGTAAGGAAGCAAAGAGCAAACTTGAAACAAAGACTTTTCTCAAGAGGGATCACTGCATCCAGGTGAGATCCACCATAGATTCAACGTTTTTTTTCATAGATTGTATGACATATAGTAATGACGTAATATCACTTTTAACTAGATGGTGAGCCCTTTTACTGTTCACCATGTTATGTGATTTAGAAGCCACTAGAAACCTGCTAGAGCAGCAGGATGCATGGAAGCCAGGCCTTGACCGTTTGTGTTATAATTCAGTACAGAGTTATCTGGAATCCAGTTGTGCCTATGTGGGTACATCAATTCACTATTGTTGGACAAAGGGAAGAAATCACGAGTTGTCACTTAGTGCCAGTGCATTGCTACTGTTATCAGTCCCCATTGCCCATCCTGTTTTCATTGCCATCCCAAGATATAGCTTACCTCAGAGCTCAGCTCAAGTGGAGTTGCAAGGAGGAATTCCTACAGATCTTGCTTTGGACCCATCTTGTGCTCATGCTCCTCCATGCTGTTTTGCTGCACGTGTGAATGTTTGAGTGCCTTTGACAAATGGATGTGGTTCTTCTCTTCGTCTCCCAGGAGATTCACTGAGGCCTTCAGGCTGTAAACTCTTGTGTGGTAGACTGGACTTGTTGAGCAGCGAGAAAGGAATTCCTTGAAGTACTAGAGAAGACAATAGACCTGTTCAGAGCAGGGTTAATAGTGCAGGTCCTAAAATCCTATCAGCATCTCATCTAAGATAGGTGGAGCTAAACCAGTGGAGGTAGTTCTTATAAAGCTGCCCAACTGTGAACATGATGAAATGAGGCCCATTGGCCAGTCCAGTTTGGTGTTCAGGAACAGCTATATATGCTAATGACCAATTTGGACCACATCTCATTGAAGCCAAGTGTACCAAGCCCCTCCCTTACATAAGCTTTGGATTCAAACTAAGAGAAACATCACCTTCAGTGTTGAGCTGCGCATCTCCTGGACTTCCTTAGGGGCATCTTCCATGGTTTTCAACAGCAACAATACCTGGCACTCCAGGAACCTGAAGAAACCATGAGTACCAAAGAGGGAGGCATTTGTTCTGCTCACCAGCTGCTCAGCCTTGGTGAAACTGTCTTTGAACAGACTCCAGCAGTGGGACCTGCCAAACCTCCATCACCCAGAGAGAAATACAAAGAGGGAAAAAAAAATCCATCAGATCATGCACTCAGTCAACCCCTTTTCTTGCACTGGTTCTGAGGGACCAGCTGGTTGCCTTGTAGAGCTGCTAACCATGATGAGACAAACAGGAAAAGAGCCTCCTCATTATGAAGGCTAACGAGGAACTTTCATGGTGAATAAATAGGGGGTTGCACTGTTCTCTGCGCAGAGGTGAATATTACCCATATGGGTTTATATACCATAGGCAGTTAAATGGCAGTAGCCTCATGTTCATATTAAATGCAATGGGAGTTGCTAGTGCTTGGCCAGTTTGGAAATCAGGCCATTTCTATCAAGGGGCCAAAATGTAAGCACCCAAACTGGGAAGCATTAGTTTTATATTTAAAGAAAAAATTGGATGCAGACACATGAGCTTCTACTGCAAAATCTAACATCCTGGCCACAGGACTGTGCTGCTTTCCACCCACTGGGAATGCAGGGAATAAATCCCCAGCAGGATGGTGTGATCTCCTAAATCCCCTACCAGATGGCCAAAGACGCGTACAGACTCAGCATGATGTTACTCTGACACTTAAGGATGCAGCTGGTTTCATATTGCTTTATGAACTGCAGACACTCCTCAAAGGGTCTGTAATCATACCCTGCAAAAGAAATGGGCATCACAGAAACATTTGCAGCCAGTGGTATCTTAATAGGGCAGCAGAGGAACTATGAGAAGATACAGGAGAGACCTCAGTGGTAGTTTGCATTGGTGTGGGTTGGTGACTGTTTGGAGCTTGTCTACATGGGGATGCTCAAAAAAACAAAATCCAGATTGACTGAAGGTGCAAACTGAAAACAACCTAGTTAAACCAAACTGAAGTGCTGTGTAGATGCTCTCATTACAAATTAAAATGGGTTTATTTCACTATGTCTCAACTGTCAAAAAAAATTACCCTGAATGAATGAAGAGCGTTTTCATAATACAGTTGAATAGTTCATTTGGATTAATTTTTCTCTTGAGATCTCAGTCCAAATCCATCATAAGGTATATCCACACTACAATCTGGAGATGAGACTGCAGCTCTGGACATTCCTGAACTCATGTTAAACTATCCAGTTTGGTTACCTGTGACAATGCAGCTGATAGGAATGTGGCTGCAGTATCATAAAGCTCAGCTCATGCTACCCAGCTAAGTATTTTCAGAGGGACTTGGGCAAGTTTTAAAACTTACGGTGAACACTGTGTTGCTGGCAGCTACTGCCTTACCATGCAAGCTAGCTTACATACATCTACATGAATGAACTGCAATCACCCGTCTAGATCCTAATGTGGACATTCCCACAGAGACTGAATAATAGCAATGACAGACTCTGTTGGCAAAAGCACCCCTCCAGGCAGATATTAAATGCCTGTTCCCACAAATCATCTCAGAGGATGCCATCCTCCTTCCAAACCCAAGGCACCACTTACCAGCATCACAAAGCAGGTCTAAACAGGCTGAATAGAAGCATGCCAGGGCAATGATATTCTCCTCTTGAGCAGCAAGTTCCCAGAGCCACTCTAAGACACTGATGCACTGGGTGTACCTACAGGAGGAGATTGAAAGGCTGAGAGTGGGCAAAACACTAATGGTTTAAAATAATGGAATCACAAAATCATAGAAAAGAGTAATTACAAATGAACTCTTGAGAGACAGTCACCCAAAGGAACAGTCCTAATGAAACCCTGACCTCAAGGACAATGATTGCATCAGCCCTGGTCTAACAGAAGCCATGCTAGCTTGTCTACCATACTGTTGCTCTTTGGCAGGTTAAAACAAGCCCACATCTTCCCTCCCATTTGCATCTTTCCTTCTTACTGTTTCCAGGACCCATCTTTCATTTCCATCCTTTCTTATACTTCCCTATTTTTCTATCCACACTCATGCAGGCACTTCACTCTACCTCCCTCCCTTTCTCTTCATATAGCTATTTTTCTAACATGCATATTCCAGCTCTAGCCAGTTAACACAGCAAAATGAAATTATGCTAATACTTGTTCTTCAGGAGTGCAGCTTTGAAGAGAACAGAAAGAATCAAATAGTGGAGGCTGGTTTCTTGGAGCTGCTCACACAAGATATGAGCTTGAAAGCCTGTTGAGATAAGAAAGCATCTCTCTCTATGTGCCCCATGAAACAATTACATCTGTGGAACCGTCACCACTAACAAGTGGCCAGAATCGACTTACCCAGCTGGATGGACTGGGTCAGATGACCTAAGCATAGCTTGCTATAAGCCAGCACCTGAGTTAACTGTGCTGTCATGAACAGCCTCTGTCTGATGAGGGTGAAGTTGCACTGGGAGCTTCTTTGGATGGCCATCATTTCATATTTCAGCCATTCATCTTTGTAACCCATATTTTGGGAGAACTGTGAAAAATCCATATATGTTGAGATGACCTAAAGCATTAAAAAAAAAAAAGACAGGAAAATGCACCCTACTGAAATTCACCAAGCAGCAGAAAGAAAACACGAGGCTGCAGAAGAGAACACAGTGAGAACAACAGCTCTAAGCTGGATGTAGCACCAGCGGCCGGATGTAGCTCAGAGGACTGCTAACATGGAGGTGTGTTTTACATCAACCCTCAGGGGTGATCTAATTGCCACTGAGGAGCATTAGAAAAACTTAATTTTTCTGATCAAAAAACACCAAAGCAGAATGAATTATGACCAGTTTTGTGCTGCCAAAACTCAGTCTAATGATAACTTCTACTGCTCATCATCCAACTCATCTAATGTCTGCAATGTGAGGAAGCAAAAACTTCCTGCCACAAATTAGCTGCATGCCATACATGGTTAGATATTGTAAGTTGAGATATTGTTCTAAACTTTCTAGGAGTTTCCTCCTCACTGGGAGTTAATCCCAATGATAGTCCCTATACCTGGACTATAAAATACATACTTGCACTTTGTTCTCACACTCCTCTGCCAAATTGATTTCCATCAGCGCTGCCAGCCATGAATACTTTCTGCTGGAGGTAGAATCTAAACTGTAGAGCTTCCAGAGCAAAGAGAGGCAACGGATCTGCTGTTTCAAGACAGCTAATGCCTTCTCACTGTCACACAAGAGAAGACGGAATTAACCGTGAGATCACAGCAATTCAAACACTGCACACTAATTAAATAATAAGAGATCAAGCAAAGGTGCCAAGGCCAGTTAGAAACACTCTTGAACAGAGAGTGCCAATCACGCTTATTTGCATTCAGTTTCCATGGTGATGTGCACAAATATCCATCAGGGCACAAAGGCCGAGACCCATCTAACCGCAAGTCTCCTCTTACTCAGCGTTCTGGGCCTGACGCTGTCGAGCACGAGATGAGAAGTGCTTTGACTCTTCCAGTAACAATCTGAAGAAGGCTCCAACCCCGGTCCTGGGAAATCCCTTATGCAAGAGGCAGAGGGCCCTCTTAATGAGTTTCTTCGCCAATGAGACTTGGCCCAGATTGAAGCAGACCTGCATGGGGAGCAAAGAGCAAGGTAAACACTCCATATCGCTGCATCGTTGCACTTTGGGGAAAGAGCCTGGAAGATGCATGAGACTGAATGGCATACTCAGTATGTTAGAACAAGAGTGTTGAACTGGGATCCAAATAAAGGGATTGAGCGGCAAAACCAGGGAATAATGAGCTAGCAAGATACAGGGTGAGAGACAGAGCGAGAATGCACATTTAGATAACACAGCTTTCTGTGGTCCATGCCATATGTGAGCACCTCATAATACTGCAGGAGAGTGGAAAGGTGAAAGCACAGTACATCATGGCAAGATCCACCTCTGCAAGGAGATGCTGAACTAAGAGCATTCCCCAGACAGTGGCCAGGAGCAGATGGAGCGTGGGGGTAGGGAGCACATGCTGGGCCACTGCTCTGTCCTAATCCTTGCTGTGCAACCAGACCCCACTGGGATGGTCCCCTGCTCCCTCGGTGAGGGAAACACTGGAAGTGAGTGTAGCTAGACCACAAAGCCAAGTGGACTTCTGTTTTTCTTTCATTGTTATTAATATGGCAACAGTAAGGAGAAAGGGAAGTGGGGGCCCCGCTGATGTTCCTTGAGTGTTTGGGCAAGGGACAAACAAGCTCTTGGGGAAGGCAGAGACGGGCAGTACCCTTAGGAAGCTTAGCATCTTTGCACAACCTCCTTAAAGGTCTAACTTGCTTCTTACCTCTCCCTTGAGGCTGCAGAAGATGGCTTCCTCTAACTGGCTGACCTTGAATTTGTGCATCTTTTGATATGGGAGCATCTTTAATACTGGCATTTTCTTCTGGCTGGTCGCTTTTTCCAAATAAAAGTATGCCTCAAAACAGAGACAGATATTGTGAGATAGAGCCATTCTTTGATGAGAGCACACACCCCTGATTCCCCTACTGAGAGGCCAGAAGGAGCTTGTCCAGGGTCAGTTTTAGTGTTGGGTCAAATGGAGAAGCAGGAATTCATATACAAGGAGGCTAACTCACCATGTAATTGTTAGATAAATATAAGGAAGCAGCTGCAGACTCCAGGAGATAATAAAAGGCCATGGGTCTGTCATCCATCATCATGTAATGGTGTGCTAAAGCATAGACCACTGACTCCACAGCCTCTCTACATTCACAAGGTGCAAGGTTCCTGGCTTCCACTTGCCCCCTTTCATGATCTTCAAGGATCTTACCCACTCTGTCCAGGAACTCCTCCTCAACCCTGTGGAAACAGAGGATAGTGGGAGAGGTTGCTACAACCCAGTTTAATATTGCCAGTGGATTCTACTGGGGGGAACTCATGAGGATGAGGAGCTCAGTAGCCAATATTAGTACGTGGTTGCCACCTACTGCAGAGATACCCAGCACACATGATAAATTAAAAGGACAAATAATTTTGCTTCCTTTAAATTATCCAGCATCCACTCCCCCTCCCCTTCCACGCACACATTAAAGCAAGATCTTAAGTAGTCAAAAATACAACCATGAAAGGAAGGAAATTCTTGTCCTTAGGGCACTGGACTGAGACTCAGAAGATGCACAATACCTTTGGAAAAAAGCAGCAGTAACTTTTTATTTCACAGCTCTGATCCAAAGCTTCCTGGTGCCAAAAGGAGTCTGCCCATTGACTTTAGCAAGCTTTAGATCGGAGCTCAGCAGAGGCAGACCTGAACAAGCAGCTGGACATAAGAAGTTTTATTCCTTGATATCCAGCCCTCGTCTCTTGAACAAGCCAGCCCAAGGACTGAACTTGTTCTTTGATTATCAAGTGGTCCAGGATTCTCCATACAGTACCTGAGATGATCATCTGGCAAACCCTGCTTATTCGTGAATGACTTTGCCCTGTTCTGTACATTCTCTGAAAACAAAGATAAAAATAGCAGTAGTAACAACAAGAGTAACAAATAAGCTGAATGAACCTTGTTCTGGCTCCCTGCAGTTCTTATTTCCTAGGGTCACTTAGCTTACAGGGTTTTTTTAACTTACTTTTGTGTTGCACCTTGTTAAATAACTAGTAAAATGCACCTCAGGGAAAGGTGTAAAGTGATGGCTTATTTCTTTATAAAGTCTGTAAAATACTTTGAGAAAGATGAAATATAAGTGATAAGAGATTTAGCCTCTAAAGTCAAACTTTGCTGTTAATTTTTCACCAGTGCATTGGTTAGCAGTGTTCATATTTGAAGTTGAAGTCAGAAGAACATGGTTGAAATCACAGGGGGGCAGAAGGCAGAGTGCATTGGCTACGGTACCAGTCTGAGATCCTAGACACCCATGTCCAATTACCTGTTTAGCCACAATTTCTGTTTGGCCTTAGAAAAGTTACTTAACCCTTTTGTTCTTCATTTGTGCAGCATCAGTCCAGTTAAGATCATGAGGTTCTCAGCTCTCATGATAATGGGAGCCATATAAATAGCTAAATGACAATAGAAAAGTTAATACATGTCTTTCTACACACATTGTTCTTCTGCCTGCCTGAGCAAGGGAATGCTACCTTCATGCAAGGCTGCAGAAGCGTCTACGGTGAGCTCCTCCCTGAGGGAGACATCAGTCCTCTCTACTACACAACCTGAATGTTCAGTTTCCTGACCTGTAATAGAAAAGATAAAACACTCCTCGGTATCGGAAATGTTTCATACAGACACTTTCTTGCTGTAACAGTGACTGAAGTTTTGTTACGAATCAGGTCTCCCTATTGCAAACAATTATCTTTACACTTATCTATACATCTGGTAAGTATGTTCAAGAACCACCGACTGTCGACTCCATCCCGTTACATTACACTCAGCCATGGAGCTGCCTCCAAGACTGACCTATGTATGGGGACCTTTTGGATATTTAGGACATTATAAACCTGCCATGAGCCTGGTGCAGTTGGCCAGTGGGTGACTGAGCTCTATATTAGCCATCTAAGAAGGATCATAGCTGGAAGGTTAGCTGGAGGTTCAGGTCTTCCAGCTTTCTTTGGTTTGGCAAAGGTAGGGAACTCACTTGCAGAGTTCTGGAAACTGGAGATATCAGATGGAGAAGCAGCACCTTACAGGATGTAAGACTTGACATGTCACGAGACTATCAGTCACTCGATACATTGAAGTTTTATGCCCCAGAGTACTGCAGATATCGTCTTTGTTTTTATAGGATAAGCTTATGAACCGGCATGAGTTACCACCTCTAGACATGCATCACTCTACAACACAATGCCCTTCAACATGTCATCTATCCCAGTGTGACATTTCTGAAGTGCTAACCTTCTGGATTTCAATATTTACCTTGTGCATGAAGAGCTTCAAGCCTCTTTAGATTGTCTTCAGGAACCAGCAGCGCCTTGTCCTTATTCTCACTGCCTGGTCCCCATAAGGATAAGTCTACACTGCAGTGTAAAGGAAGTAAGGAAATAAAGTCCCCTCCACCACAGCTGTTACATTTATGAGCTTTACGGTCTAGGAAGACTGTGCATCTGTCATGCAAGGCCCTCTTCTGATCTTCTAGCAGTAGCTCATAGGCTCCTTCCCGTAGAAGGGGGGCACAGAATCTCAGAGCCCTCCCCTGGTTTTTCAGACAGAAGTGAACAGCAGCTCCAATATCTGGAAAGCAACAAGTATTTCTCCATCATGCCACTGCCTTAAAATCTCTTTCACTGAAAGCCACCTAGACTGGCTGTTCTTCCGGCACCGTTACATGATGATGGATGGCTGCCTGAGGAAACCAGGATTTGTTCTACTTGTTTTCAGAAGTGCTACAGCCCCTGATGTGAGTGAATCCAGATGATTGCAGATCCTCATGCACAACTCTGAGGATTCTCAATGCAATTTCCCTACTCCCATAAACATGGAAAAGGAAGATAAAAAAGGGGTCACTTGAGCTGGTCAGTGACTACTGAATTTATATGTGAGCAGGGATTCATCCAGGCTCCATTGATTTCACTGAGTCCTAGACCAGGCACAAAATAGTCTCTTTTACTTATTGGTGCCAGCATAGGGCCCAAAGAGAGATGAACAAAGCACCGCAAAAACATTCCCAAGAAAACTAGAAATAAAAGCCCTGCTTACCTTCAGCTATATCTGATCCCATTGTTTGTGTCACTGGGGAACCCAGATATGTGCATAAGTGTCCCCAGCCTCTCTTTTTTCCTACAAACTCAAATACATGGGAATTTATCAGGGTCCTGAGAGTATTCTCCATTTTCTCACTTGGCCACGCCGGAAAGATGAAGTGCAGCAGCTCCACAGTAAAGATATGGCCAATGACAGCTGCACATTTAACCAGTATCTGCTCAGAGGGGCTGAAGCTGTCCAGCTGGAGCACAGAAATCTCTGTAAACATAGAGAATCAACAGATAACTATCTGCTATTATTAGATCTGTGTGCAGCACACTATTCAGCCACCATCTCTCTCTGCAGAACATCCTAAATAGTGACTTGCCTGTTCTCACTTATTTTTACACTGAGAAAACTCCATTGACTTCAGTGACTGGAAAAAGTGAACCAGGCCTGAAGCTTGGTCTCTAATAAACCAAAGCAGGTGAAGCTAAAAATTCACACCATGTGGGAGCCTGCCTATTCCAGCCTATGGTGCTAGTTGTTTTGTGTGATAAATGCCTCCTGTGTAAGGGGAGGCGTGAGTCTAGGACTCCAGCCCTCCTCTCATCTGCGGGTTTTCAGAGAACATCATTTGCTCATGGTTGGTCAGTGGCAGCATAAACCAAGTCCACCCCAGGTGCAGAGGTTGTCCAGATCCTTCTTAAAGTACGGCGCCCAAAACTGGACACAGTACTCCGACTGCAGCCTAACCAATGCCACATAGAGGGGAAGTATCACCTCCTTGGATCTATTTGTCATGCATGTGCTGATGCCCGATAGAGTGCGGTTAGCTTTGCTGATGCCTTCGTCACACTGACAACTCATGTTCATCTTGGAGCCCACTATAACTCCAAGATCCCTTTCTGCTTCTGTGCTGGGTCACTTCCCAGCCAGTAGGTGTGATGGATATTTTTACACCCTAGGTGTAGCACTCTGCATCTGTCCTTGTTGAATTGCATCCTACTGTGTACTGCCCACTTTTCTAACCTGTCCAGGTCCGCCTGCAATCATTCCCTACCCTCCAGTGTGTTCACTTCACCCCACAATTTAATATCATCTGCAAACTTGGACAAAGTACACTTCACGCCCACATCCAAGTCACTGATAAAGACGTTGAAGAGTACAGGTCCAAGGACCGAGCCCTGCAGGACCCCACTGCCCAAATCCTTTCAGGTCAATACCAAACCATCTACTACTACTCTCTGAGTGTGATCCCCAAGCCAATTTGCCACCCACCAGACTGTGTAATCATCTGCTGTGAATTGATTTAAGGTACATTGTAAATGGTTTTTTAAGTTCACTTTGGCATATACTTAGATAATGCCTATCACTCAGGAGACCTGGGTTCAATTCTCCACCAGATTTCCTATGAGGCCTAAGGCAGGAGGCACTTCAGTCTCCCTGGCTGTGTCTGTACGAGATGCTTACTGCACAGTAGGTCACTACTACTGTCCAGTAGTGTCATGAGGCACAAACTGTAACACAACACTACAGCACAGTAGTAATGAGCTACTGCACAGTCAATGTCACCATGGAGCTATGCGGGGACACTACTGAGCTGTAATGTCAGTTATGGCACAGTCGTTTAGTACTTGGGTCTGCAAGTAGTATTTAATGACTACACAGTAGCAAATGCGCAGTCAGAGTCTCATGTAGGCATGGCCCCTGTTTCTGAATTCCCCATCTTTCAACTGAGGACAGCAGAGCTCTTTTATACCAAGGGAGTGGGGATGCTGCGAGACATTAAAGAGAGCAAGGAACTCCGATATGTGGCAATAGCAATATGGACTGTTTGAGTACCTCAGACAAATCCGTGGAGCCTTGATCCAACCCACCTGGAACTGGTCAGGGACATGCGAGTGAAATGGCTGTAGAAGGAATACATGAGGTGCAAGGAGTTGGGGGATGAAGTCCCCCTGAAAGGTTGTTTCAGTCAGTGTTAGCAGAAAGGGGCAGCTGCTCATCACCACCTGCCTTGCTACTTTACTGGAATGAGAAATAACACTAAGCAGATTGATGACCCAAGAGATATTTCAAGGCATTCCCTTAGGGAGAAAGGGAAGTCCAGGGCTTGGGAAACTAGCCTGGGACTCAGTTCCCAGCTCTGCCATAGGCTGTGTGCAGCCTTGGCGGGTCATTGGGTCACTTTCCAGTCCTTAAGATGTGGATGATAGCATTTTCCTGTATTGCAAGGATACTGCAGGGCACCCAGACCTTACCCCAAGAACACAACAGTGTCAAGAGAAGGCAGATAAGGGAAAAGGATAGAGTTCCATTTGAATCATGCATCCTTTATAGAAAGCTGCATGTTGGCTTGTCTAGCAGAGTCCACAGACTTTCCTATGCGGTTTTTGTGCCCTTCCCACCATGTTGAGCTCCAGATTTCAAAACTGTGCTACAGCCTCTTTGTCATTTGTCTTTGGAAGCATATGCAAGAGACCCTAGGAGCACCCCAGACCTGTTGCTCACCCTTCAGCCTTGGTGGCAGCAGCATGGTATCCAAGTTGACACCTTTCTTGACTCTACAGATGTAAAGCTCTTTCTCCTTGACAAGAGGCATTTTGTATGGTTTCGATGTGATGGCGATGACTGCAGAGGGAGAAGAAATTGTATAGCAGCATGCTACAAGGGCACAGTCAGAACTATGAAGTACTATGAAACTATGAAGTAAGCAGAGCTGTAGAACATGCATTGGTCTATTTATCTTATTACAGTGATCTAGAACAAACTTGTCTTTCTTTGCTCTGCATTTCTTCTACCAACCACAAAAAGGAAACTGCGAGCACTCAAACAGTACAGAGACTGATAGGCCTGGAGCCAGTTTAATTTCACAAAAAGCCCCCCACCGCAGTAGCCTTTACTGAAATGCCATTTGTTTCTTCTTACAAGCTACCACACCTCAGATAATGACACCAACAATTGTAAACAGTAAGAGGACCATTTTCCTATCTCTAGTAGAGAGTTCATAGTACTAAACAGGTCCGTTGCATCGTCTATTATGCCCCCTTCATTGAGAATGGCACCTGCACTGACCCAGAAGAAGGCTGAAACAAAGATAGAGAAGACCAAATGCATTATTACATGTAGCTGGGTGAAACATTATGAGAATTAGTGTTTAAAAATAGCCAGAAACTGATGGTGTGATGATTTCAAAAAGCTGTCTTTGCGCCAAGACCATTTTGCTGATCCTGAGTTAGGAGACATTCAGACTACAAGCTGAACAGGACACAACAAATCCTATTCTATATAGGTTCGGAGACTGTTCACTATGTTTGAGTGCCTTCAACAGCATATCAAGTGGCCTGATTAACATCTGTCACACCTGTGACAGCAACACCTGGCTGCTTGGCTAGGTTTGAGTTAGTGACAAAGAAGTGAAAGGCTTTCTGTTTCACTAGGCACTACCTACCCATCCAGTCCAAGCCTCCGAAAGGTCTAAATAATATAAAATGGGGATGTAGGCAAGAAATCTGAGCCTGCTGGCTAGGAATAGAGCTATGGCATTTGAATATATCTTACCAGACAGGTTAGACCACTTGTTTTCTTCTTTTTCTGCCTCTGGGATTTGACAAATGTGAAGCACATCATTGGCAATGAGATTCAATAATAACTCCTCACAGTAGAGAGGGACCCCAAAGCTTCTTTGTATAAGGAACCTTAAGGAAAGATTTTAAAAGTCCTCACTTCCTAATGTAAGCATCTTCCCATTAACACGTTTCATACATTAATATTTAGTTGACTTTGTTTGGCATTTTTTGGTCTGTTCATGATTCACCAATTATCAGAAAAGAGAAATGAGCAATAAAAACTAACATCCTGGACTAACTGACTGGCCCAGGCATGATGGGACTGACCAAAACAGGAAGTGCTCTCCAGATTAAGGACTGCCTTAAATGGCATGTCTGTGTTAGATGGCAACTTGAAAAAATTAAAACACACAAGAAGAACTTTAAATATCTTTTATATTCCAGCAGATTCTTGTCCCTGGGCCTGATTCAGGTATTCCCATAACACATGTGTTGCTTTACATTTCTGCTTAGCTCTACAGAAGACAGTGAAACTGAAGTAATCATTAAAGGGGAGCAAGTGCTTAAATGACTTCCTCAAGTGGATCCCACGTCAAGAATAATACAAAGGCATATTTTAAACAGAAGCGTAAGGACACCGGGGTTATATTCCCAATTTTACCATGGTCTGCTATGTGGCATAGGGCAAACCACATAATCCCCTGCACGTGTAATCCATTTAGGATTTTAAATAGTTTAAATTGCCTGGAAATTCCCTTTGCAATTCCCTCCTTAAATCATGTGCAGCCAATCTGGGAAACAGCAGGAATGCAGAACAGGAACATGGAGCAAAGCCAAGGGATTTATCTGCATTCATTTCCAATGCTCAAATTACTGTTGGAAAGAGCTGAATGCCTTTGCAATCAAACAATATGTAATGTGTAGAGGCCATTCCCACTGGCCATCAGATGCCATGGCCCTTTCTGCTTTCATGGATCATCAGCTTTGTGATGTCCTTGTGGATTTACCACCCCACTCCTCCCCTTCCCAAATCTAGATAGAAAAAGACACTTGCATTTTCAGCTCTTGGGGGATGCTGATCACTCCCAGGACCTGACAGGCCATCTCTAGGATCAGGGAAGGTTCCAGCTCGCAGAGGACAACAGTAGTGGTTTTGGGGCTCTTCAAAATACTTGTTGCAGAAAAGCAGGGGATGAGCTGCTTAGAAGGGAAAGGAACCAATGACATGACTATCCAGACAGGGACGTGCGAGAGGAGATGTGCCAAAAAGTCCCACGAGGCAGGATCAATGTAATGAGCTTCATCAATGATAAAAATGAGGGTTGTTTCCTTTGCTGCCTGGAGAAGAAAAGAAGGGGATGACCATGTTAAGCCACACTTCAAGCTGAGAGAAGAAGAGGACAGAGAAAGACAGAGATGTGCCTCAGGTTTATTTATTAATTGCCATCATCTTCCACCTCAAATGAAATCTCTTCCCCTGCCCCAGTGGAACCCAAAAGTTCAAACTTAATGGGCTAATTCACCAGCTGTCAGTATAGCTCCACTGAAGTTGATGCTGAGGTCCATTTAAACCCCCTGAGAATCTGCTGCTTCATTGCTAAACCAGCCTTTACCTTGTGGGGACATGAATTCCCCACCAAAGATACAAAGACTCAAAATGGAAAATCTGGACAGTTCTGTATGGAACCATGGATGGGACTTTGAATGCACCCAGCTGACTGAGGAGCACATATCTCAGTGATCTTTTTTCTTAGAATGCGTGCTCCTAAATCACATAGGTACTTTTGAAAATCCCTCCCAAGTCGGGAGCAACCATCACTGAGCACCTCAGGTTCAGGGGATCTTGCGGAGTCCTTGAGGAAGGTGGCCTGGTGGATGGCTATTAGAATCCCTTAAAAGGTAGCTGATTGCTAACATTGCCTATAGCCTAGTTCAGGTTTCACTCTACCTGCCTCCTAGAAGTGTCAAGGCCACAGACAGATGGGGATAAACCTGCTGCAGGCCTAGCTGACAGTTGGCTCTTTAGTTTTATGCCGTAGAATTTTATGCTTTTAGATCCACAACCCCAGATTCAGTCCCAACTATAAAAAAAATCTAACACGGGGAACAGCATAACACTTTCAAGTCTAACATGTCCTTTGTGCCTAGTCTGAGGCATCTGTTCCTCCCATTTCCACAGTGATGGGGCTCACTCACCTTCTGCAGGACTTTGAGGAAAAGCTTTTCTACTTCTTGTTGCTTTGTCTCATTACTCATGTGAGCAGCCTCAGCTGACATGGGGAACTGGTCAGGAAGAGAAAGGGTATTTAGCAACAGCAGCTGCAAGCTTAAAAGTAATGCACACTAACATCAGTCTGACGAAGAAGAAATTTCTGGTGTAACATGACAAATTTGCCCTTTTCCTAGCTTTATTTTAAATAGTGCTTTCTGCTAGATAAATTCAAAGCCAGGGGAAAGACATAAACAGCACAGAGCAAAATGAAGAAATAAACAGAACTCTATTCTTGCAACCTGCTTATGCACACAGGATTATGTCCCAGACAGCAAATCGTTTCCCCATTACCTTCACAAGGAACTGATCATTCAGAAGGCAGTAGAGGTTCTCGTCCAGCAAGCCGCTGAGTTTGCTCTGAAGGACATCTTTTCTGTTGTAAGGTCTACAGGCTCTGATCCCAAAGAATATAGCCATAAGTGACCAGATGGCACTGAAAGACTCCTGGATATCTACTTTGGTTAGCTCTAGACATGTCACCCTGTGTGAAATAGGAAGGTAGCTGAGAAAAATCTTCCCTGCAATGAGAACATGCTAGGAAAGAGTATGCAATTATAGCTCCAGTTCTACCTTATTCTATAAATGAAAAACAAAAACAAAACCCTGATCTATTTGGAGATCTTTAATACAACAGGTCTGCTTCCATATCTGGTTTCTGCCCACATGTTAAACACTGAGGCTAACAAGTGAGCTTATGAACCATCTCCTGGTTATTAAACTAAGATGAATCAGGCTTATAGTTTCCGATGCCTCCTCGTGGCTGGTTACAGAAAACAGTACAAGGAAACAATGGATAAGACTTCAAGTCTGGTTTTATAAAGCTCCCTCTCAGCATCTTATGAAGCTACTTCAAAAAGGCCTGTTTCCAAAGCTGATTAGTCATTTCACTGATAGGCACATCATCTAGAACCACATTGAACAGGCGGCAGGGGGCATCTCTTAAGGATATGCACATAACACAGCATAGGATTTGATGATGATAGCAATTCATAAATTTTAAGGCCAAAATGGACTTAATTACTCTAACCTCCTAACCAGAGAAGCTCATCCAGTGACTTTTTTGTATCAAGCTTATAATTTTTGTTTGAGCTATTGCATGGCTTCCTGAAAAAACACTCAATCTTGATTTAAAATATGCCCCACTTCTTGTGGCTGGTTTTTGCCAACACAGAGGCAGGGAGCAGAAACAGCCACAGCAAATGGAAAGGAAATGAGTTAATGTAACTGTTGATACAGATGGTCACACAAAAGGATCTCTGTTGTGGCTGGGAGCTGACTAATCCTCCCTCACTGTAACTACAGGGACTAGGGAGGGATGTTATATCCAGAGCTGATACCTCAGTTGTGAACCAGTGAAGGTTTTCACATAACATTACATCTGGACATACATTCAAATGCTGAAAATTTGACCTTGCATTTCTGCTGAGAGCCACTACGTAGTTACACTGAATGGTTGTGATGGTTTTATAAAAAATTTGCACTGCAACCATCATTTATGATAGCCTTAACCATTGAAAGGACTGATCTGACTTTGTGACCGAGTGGTTGCAGTGAAGAGATTCTGATAAATATGAAAGCCACCCTAGTAAATACCTTCCCCTCAAAAACTAAAACAGTTGCACTTGTGGTTTACATATACCTCTGAGTTCCCGTCAATAAGACTCTGCATTAGGGTAAGGGATACACTAGGTGTAGCACACTTCAAACAAGGGATGAGGAGCCATTGCTGAAGTTGGCGATTGGAATAGAGGCAGTTGCTAAAATTAAGAGAACTAACCTGTGATTTTCCTTCTGGGCTAAGTAGCTTATTTCAGCAAGTAGTCGGCTTTTCCCATAGCCTGATGCTCCTTCATATACTATAACGTGGCCTTCTTTGCATCTCAGAAATAACTGCAGCATGGTCCAGAAAGTTGTGATCTCGGTCTCTCGACCTTCCAAAAGAAATGCATTTTATAAGTGGTAAATTGTTTCTTCCAGCCCAACAGGACTGGAAGCAGCTGTCTGAAATTCCCTTATGCATCAGCCGTCTAGGCATTGCTCAAGAGATACCAGAGGAAAATAAACACTCCTTTCATGCTTGGGGCCTAAGCAAATCCTCTCTCAGTTTTCCCAGATGCTCCTGGCTTAGAGATCTGAATTCTGGTTCTTTTTTTGGCAAGGCAATATAATGCTATGCCATCAGCCAGAGGTGAGAGCTTGTGACTCTCACATTATAGGCTGCCCTTGTATCACCACCTCTGTTTGAAGCAAGGCTGCTTTGCAAGCCACCTGTCTGCTAGCCAGCACCCCCCCACTGCAGACGGGGGAAGGCTGAACTGTGGACATCTGACAATGGGTGTTAGTGAAAATCAGAAATAAACTTTTGCTTTAAACACAAATGTATGGATATGACTTTTCCTGTTGCTAGTCCAGGGGCAGGCAATTATTTTGGGCAGAGGGCCGCTTACTGAGTTTTGGCAAGCCATCGAGGGCTGCACGACAGGCAGCCCAGGGCAGATAAATATTAATTTTCTAAATTTTTAAGGGCCCTGCGGGCTGGATAGAATGACCTGGTGGGCCACATTTTGCCCACTCCTGTGCTAGTCAGTAGAAACTCCCTTTCTTATTTACATCCTTTCCTCCTTCCTCACCTTGGGGAATATTTTGCATGCTATTAAAGCTGTGAGAACCTATTATTCACTTACCCAGTAAGGGTTGATTTGCATCTCTCTTCTTGGTAAAGCCCGACTTTGCAACCATTCTAAAAGGAGAGATGGCAGAAAAGGAAGAATTAACCTAGTCTGGATGATTTTACACTGGAAAATAAATGAAAACAGAAGATAGACTAACAAGAAGGGCTATAAGCCTCTTCTCTTCACCTCCAAGCAGGCAGAACAGCTTGATAGGCTCATGCGTTGGCAATCCATTCTTAATCTCAATGAAAATGCAGGAGAGCCAGAGAATACTTGAGACTGTGGCTTGGGTAAGACCTGTGCTTTTCAACATCTTCCTTAACAGGACCCTTTTCCATACTGGCATGGCTGCCATTTAGCTGGGATCAAACCAGGATGCATCTTTTTCCCTCCCACCCCCCTTGCCCCAAATGGCAAACGCAGGATGGTCACAACCTCCTGACACCTGTTTTCAAGCTTCCAGGGGTTAAAGAAAGTTTGCTCCTCTCCCTTGCTTTGTAGTGAAAGGAACCCACAGCAGCAGCTTACGGGTTTTTCTTTCTGCCAAGATATTCATACATGACTTCAGAGGTCACAGCATCATTCATCTCCTTGTCTGGAAGCTTTTTAAAGAAACGGCTGGGTAGCCCAGATTTTGAATAAGTCACTTCATCACAGGCTATCAGCCCCGGATACAGCACCAGCATCCTAGCAGCCATCTGTACCTTTGAGCCAACAACTGGCAAGAGAGCAGAGGGAAAGGCAGTGAGAGAGCTCACGAATCCCTATGCACGCACAGGTGACACAACAGAGCTCTATCGTACCTGTGTAGTCGTGTCTAGAAGGATGGCCAACCACTCCACAAAACACTTGTCCACTTGTAATCCCAATGGAAACCAGCCTGAAATACAGCCAGAGCAGTCCCATTGATTCTGTCTTGCCAAAACACCCAAAAGTAGCTGAATCTTCTTCCCTCTTTATGTGTTATTAGTGATCTAAGGCCACCACAGGACTTGCCACTATTTAGGGCTCTTATAAATAGGATTGCCTCCTTTATCAACTAACAAACACGCCGATGAGTTCAATCACTATTATCATGTGCTGATTTTGGAGCAGACGTGGTTTCAGGCCCCTGTCTGTTGGAGACCAAAGATGTTATGACACTGGAGAAATCTTTTCCCAGCAGTAATCCATTATTTGTCTTAAAAAACACCAAGAGAACATTCAGAGCTACAACAGCAAGGTTTGAAAAATCCCTAGGGATTTTAGTTAAGATGCAAATGTTCGTATATCATAGTGCAAGGCAATTTAGCAGGGGGTAGAAAAGTTTTCTTTCTGGAGCAGACTATTTCAGCATTGCAGGGTTTTTGCACAATCCTCTGAAGCAAATGGTGCTATTTGTGGATATAAACAAATGGACAGGCCATTCATAAGTCTGTTAATTCATATGTCCCTAATATATTTATTTTCAGATGCTGCCTCATTATTTTTATTCCAAGCATGAGTGATGTTGTCATTAGCCAAGACCTCCAGCAGCACTACACAGCTCCACTTAACTGAGTCCTATTTGCTCAGAAAACAGTCAGTGCCATTCACAATGGGAGGTTAAAACAAATGAACATTTTCCCTTAAAACTAAAGTCCCGGCAGTTGACATACAACAGCACCTTGGACAGAAGTTGAACTTGGAGAAAATAGACTAAATTAAATTAGCTTGAAAACAGACTTAAAGATAAAGCAGAAAGGGGACCCAGAGTTCCCGAATGTTGTACATCACCTTTCTCTCCTACCACAAATTTGTCCTCGAATATCCCCCAACCATCCTCATAGGAGATCCTGCATTTTTCTTTAGTATGATGTGATGTTTCTTGGGCAACCCACCAGAAAGAAAATGTCATTAACCACTCAGATAGCTAGTCTCCCCAGAATATAACAACCGATTACTGCTGGGTTACTAACAGGGTTCCTCCACTAACTCAAATGACAGACATTTGTCCTGTAGTGCTGACAGTGATCAGCTGAAACCCTACTAATGAGCCACGCACTTACTCAAGTTTCATGTGATTTTCAGAGAAGAAATCAGAGATTCTCATTGCAGTATCTAAGACCCGAGTACTCTCATCCATCCTTTTATCACCTGGCAGTCCAAAAACACACAGAAATGTGCAGCACTGCTTTGGAGAACAGAGACGAGGTTTCCATTAGCATATGAGCAGTAGGTTAACAGGATATGCTAAAAAAAAATTAAACCAGTTGTGCCTTGCACTAGTACAAGTATCAGGGTCTCTCTCAAATTCTAATTAATTTGCATTCTAATGAGCTATTAAAATGGTGCATTGGGCATATGCTCACAAAGTCAGAAACCAATGGAAATGAGAAAATGGATGGTCTGGCGATTAAATAGGCTGGGCCAAGACTCAGGAGATCTGGATTCAAATCCCAACCCTGCAAGATCTCCTGTATGACCTTGGGCAAGTTATTGCATCTCTCTCTGGTCCTCAGCTGCCCATTTATTTAAAAACAAAAATGGGGATGGATATGGGGATGATAGATATTTCTTCCCTTTTGTAATTTAACTGGTTATTCCTTGGACTAGGACAGCATCTTACTGTCTGTATGCCTGACACCTAGCACAAATGATTCCCAAATCTAACTTGATGCTCCTACCTGCTTTTATGTGACAAGTGAACAATAAGAAGTACTGCCTCAAAGTACCACGTATCTATCTCCCTTTGCTTCACAAACCTCAAGTGTTTCTTACTCTCAAACAGATACTACTGTGAGAATTTCCCAGGCTGCTGGGTACCTGGACAGGCCTCTCCTTGCCAGATTTGCAGCATGTCTCTCCGTAGCTCCCAGCGAGATCTTTAGTACTACCAGTTTGTACTGCCTACAGCTGGGGAGCTTCATTGTACTCACTTTGCCAAATGTGGAGATTTTGAGAATTTTGCCTCTCAAGCTCTCTATGGTACCAGAAATGTGCACAGTGGCCTCCTGGATTGATCTGCACAACCCTGGCATTTTTATGCTCTCGTAAAATTGCAGTTTGACAAAGACAACGGTTAATGGCCGAAGCTCAGAGAAAAACTTCAGTGGCTGATTATCATCAATCTGGAAGACAGAGAAGTTCAGGGAAGCAACTAAACCGTTCCACGTGCCTGGGATTTTAACTCTGCCTCACTGTTTGTGGTGGGACTTAGGTCTCTATCTGAAAAAGTATGTCTTACCTTTTCCAGAATATTTCCCACCACAAACCTCCGTAAGGCCTTTTCATGCTCACAACTGGGAGACAGTATCGAGGCATTTCTCATCAGGACTAGGAAAGGAAATAATGCTTCATATTATTGTTTTTTCCTCTTGATAAATAAAAGACATCTTGCTTTTCTTCCAGGGACCTTGTGTTCTTGCTAGCTCAGAAGCTGGATATGGAAAGCTCACCTCCACTGCATGAAAATTTGCGTAGACTGCTGATCCACTTTTCATAGTAAGAATAATCTTGATGCAGGTTCTTCACATACCTCAACTGAGAAAAATGAAATTGTAGGCAAAGTGTAATTTCCAATCCACCCAAAAGGCTTCTCAATAACACAGGCATGAACAGAAGCTAGAATCCTCTATATATCATCCTTCACTATGGCTGTCTCATATATATTGATGCCCAGTTTCACTCAACTATTCCCACACATGCCAAACTTCCTTGCTATACTCAACCCAGTAGAACACATGTATTGTCCAAAGTACTGAAAGCCTCCCACTCCCATTGATTTCAATGGGATCTTTGGGTGCTCAGCTCTTCCAAAAGTCAGACCAAAGGATTTTAGAATGATCTGACCCATTGACCATCCATCAGGAAAGCATAGCTAGCCAACAAAATAAACATATCACTACTCAGAAGCGCTATTGTTGCCACCTCTGGATTTCCTGCAGAGAGAAGACATCCTGGAGCAATTTAAGGCTGTGTACGTTGCACAAGGCAAGGGAACTTAAAATTTCCAAATGCACAGGTCCTCACCCAGCAAGATATAGAAACAGTTGCAACTAGCTAACCTTGAAAAGGAAACCCCTGTGTACACAAGCCAGTCCGATATTTTTTGATTCAAAGCTTCCTGAAGTTAATGAGCGTTTTTCTCTATTCATTTCAATGGGCTTGGAAGGAGGACCACATGATGCTCCTCACTTTTAAAGGTCATGGATAGAAGCATTAAGGGAGCTCCCCTACCTTCACAGCCCTTTGGCCTGGGATCTTTTTTGCTTCTAAAATATCCTGTTTACACAGCTCCCAGCAGTTTGGTGAGAGAATCACCTCCCCAGTCTCTGCTAGGCTTTGCGCAAGCCATGCATCGTCCACCTGCTGGCCAGTCACCAGCAAATACTGACACTTCTCATCCCCAACAATTAGCTGAGAAATGTGACCTGCAGACAGCCCTGAAGAGAAGAGAAATGGGTTAGATGTATGCTTCTTTGGGACCCAGATGGCTAGTATGTATTTCTGGCATCCGGTATAGGTACCAATCTTCAGCTGGAGCTCCAAGCCCACTCTGCTGCAGCTGTATTCAAACCACCACTGCATACTCAAACTGTATTCCGCTACTAGCGTGATGATGTTACTCAGCTGGCTTCGGCTTCCTTTCCAGAGCACCAGTAACACATCCCCTGCAGGAGACACAGCAGAGTACAATGGTAGATTGAGACCAATCTTGCTCTTCTCACTTGTCTTAGGTTCCAGATAACACCAGCTGGAAATATCCCACTGAAGTCAATGGGAGCTTTGCCAAAAATCTGGCTATAAATAATAGCTACCGATGCTCTTTCAAAGGCATAGTTCAAAGCAATGAATACCTGTAAAGTTCAAGATGTCACCTCCATAAAGAAGCACACCTGAGAAAGAGAGAAAACAAATGAGAAGAGAATAATGCCTCCTTCACACAGCTGCTTTCATCCAAAGAGCTTTGCAAAATGTAGGCGGACACAATGACTTCAGCATCACTGCGATAGAACAATTTTATAACGCACGGTAAGACTGCATAACAGTGGGGGGGCATAAAAGGAAGAACCTCATTTCCAGGAAGACCCAGTGGGGAAAACCTTGAAAATTTAAACTTTGGTAGTACTAAGACTCCCTGGTCCATATCAGAAACTTCAGGATAGTTAGAACTATCGTAACAGGGAGTTGAGTGAATACTTTATCCTAAAGAGGGATCAGGGGGCAGAATTCCCACCTGGAGAACCAGCCTTACAAGAAGGACCAGGATTCCTGAAAAGAACATCAGTTTGGCAAACCCAGGTTGGGTCTCCATTTCTTATACTAAGGTAGCCCTAAGCAGTTAATTTCTTGTTCCATCTAAACCTAGGATTGTACTTACTCTGCAAGAGATGTCTTATGAAATTATTGAATGCATCACTGCATCGTAGCCATTGTGTTCCACTAATCCTCCACAGCTTTTCATGGAGAGCAGTGAATCCTACAGCAAACCGAAACAGAAAGCCAAATTTTCAAAGAGAATGCGCCTTGATTGTTGTTCCAAAAAGATACTAAGCAGATGCCCATAAAATGATAAAGGCCAAGGCAGGTCTCAGATACTGCAGTAAAACACTTCCCATTACAAATTCAAACAGAGGGGATTTATGGTGAATTTGGTATGTATGGGAGGAGACGCTGACAGTGCTTTGTAAAGATCTGCATACATCTCGCTTCTAGTTTGCAATGCTACTGCTGTTCCAAGCTGTGGCATTCTTATGAGCTCTATTGTTATTCTTATCCTCGTGACGGCACTGTGGGAGGATTAACACCCACCAACTCCTAGACTGAAAGCACCAGTCCCCTCTCCAATCATGATGTTAAACCAATTTGCACCTTCCTGTTTAATTAGAGCAAAACCCTCTCGGTATGCTGTGGGATTTAGAAGAAATGCATTGAAAACTCAGGAGACCCTTTACAGTAAGTTTTACAAGGCCAGCAACAGTTTTGCGTATAGGACGTACAAGGGGATGTGGCCACAGAGCTTGAAGCTCACTCATGTACCTGGCAGAGGATGATAACCAAAGGGAAATCTTTTCAGTGACAAACGTGCATAGGAACCTGCATAAATAAGATTCAAGGACAGAGCTAAGTTTACTGAGAACAAGGCTGAGAAGTGAGAACACAAGGCAGAATGCCCTTTGGGCTGCTGACAAACCGAGGTGCTAATGGGTGCCCCTCTCCAGAAAGTACAGGCAAAGCTTTGGTACAGGCTCTCCCAGTTCCCTTACCTGTAATCTCTGCACAAAGCAAGACCCCACTGAAGGTCTCTATGGAGGGCAGTGTCCGTTGAACAGAGCAATGATCATTATACACCAGCAGGTCCGGGAGAAAAGCTGCCAACTGCACTAGCCTGGATGGGAAATTCACCCCAGCTGCTTCCCTCCCATTGTGAGGGGACTTGCCAAGAGCCTTCATCTCCTCCACATCCAGAGGAGTCTCGTGTGCAAGTGCCGCTCCCTTTATCTGCCTTGGGACCCTAGATATCGACTCGCTTTTCCCTCGCTGCAGAGGTTCAACTGATGCCACTTCCTTCCTCTGAGGGCACCAGACAAGGTGTCCCATATCCTTCTCTTCCCACTGAGAGGACTTGCTTGGCGCTGCTACCCATTGACCCCCCTGCAGGGAGCAGCTCGAGCTCTCCACATCACCTGGTCCCCTCTGTGGAGGGGCACCTGCTGCCTCCGCGGTTTGAAGGGGCTCATCAGATGCTGCTACCATCTTCCCTTCCATCTGGTCAGAGTCATTCGGGATGCTCATACTTGACCTCAAGGTAGACTCCCCCACTGGTACCATCTCCCTAGCCACACATGGCGGAAATGCCATCATGTTCTTCTGCCCCCAGTCAGAGCACTTCCTTGACCCCATCTCTCTCCAACAAGGGGACCCACCCAACATCCCTGTGTCCCCAACCCCTTCCTGCAGAAACTCATCCTGGGCACCCCACACACAGGCATCCCTCCTACGAACAGCCATCTTGATGCCAAAAGCAGCTCCAAGCAGAAGGCCAACACGAGAACTGATGGCAGCCCGTAAATCACCCCTCTTCAGCCAATCAGAACTCTCCGCCGGAGGGCCGAGCCTCTCAGCGCCTATCAGAATTCTGCATTGTAAAGCCGTGGCCCCTCCACAACCAATCAGAACTTCTTCTGGCCTGCGACCAGTTGGCAAACAGCGGTTGGAACCGTTTGAAATTCCTCTGCCAATGAACCCGCACACCAGCTGAGCCACTAAAAGTGGGGACAAGAAGAGGAGTCAGAATGGCATCTGCCGCATCCTGCAGGAATCCCATAGCGGATGCTTCCCCGGACAGACTGCCACGGGAACATTCAAATGGAGCCAAACAGGTGCAGCGTAACCGATGGCTTGAGGCCACGCTTCAGCAAGACCGTCTGCCAGTGAGTGCCGTGGCTTCATCAGAGCCCCAGCACAGTTTACTCTTCGTTAACAAGGCAGCTCATTTTACAGGAAAGCCGCTGCTGTGAACAAGTGCTGTTGGTAGCGTCCACCACCTCCTCTGCTTAGCCCAAAAGGCAGCAAAAAAATTATAGACAGGAGCTCAGAGTTTATAAATTTATTAGCTGGATAGTGTACACAGTACTTACAATTGCATCTATTAAAGACCAAATACACTTGAAAAAATGCATCATATAAAAAAAATTATAAACTTTTAAACTATGTACAAACTTTGCTTTACGTTACACAAATCCCGATCCACCCCACCCCGCCCCTTCACAAAGTAAGAAACTGCCTTTTTTTTTCTTTTTAAACATGCAAAGCATTGAAATCATTTAGCATCACTCAAGGGTCTTTCCCACACCCCCTTCTACATTTATATGAAACTGGCTTTTGATAGGTTCATTGCTCCAGTCCTTTATGGGTCACACCATCAAGAGTTAGTTTTCCTCGGAGCTGTCGTCACTTCTGTTCTCCTCGTCTGTCCCGTCGTGCACTCCCAAACTAAACTGGAGTTTTTCTGCAAATCGAGGCTCAAACACAAGGTAGGAGTCTCACGCAATCTGGCAGCATTTCCAGTTTTAAAAATTTACTTGGTAAACTCGTATTTTTTGTGCCCAAAAGATCTCAAATTGGTACCAATGTCACTGATGAAACTCTAACTTTAGAATCTAATGTTGCTAAATACAAGAAACCCAAAATAAACTGAAAAGGTATGATAATGGCTCTAAGCCTTTCACACCACATTTGGGTGGAAGAGAGGGGAAATAACCACAAGAACTCCTTATATTTATATGCCCTTATACACATTCTAAAGCTACAGATTCAAGACCCTACATTTGGGCGGCGTGGGGAGAACTTACCCGGAAAAGAGTTCTAGATGTTTTACGAAGGTTTATAAATTTGTAAAGAAAACCAATAAATACTGGTTGGTAGTTACCCAGATACAAAAAGTGTCAGAGTGATAACCTCATTCCCCCGATTTCCCAGCTTTCACAGGAGGTTCTCAGGGATAGAGGTGACCTGTCAGCTTAAAGTAGAAACATTACTGAGAGGTTCCCTCAATCCAGAATGGACGTATTCCCCTTGTGCACATCAGTACCCCAGACTGACAAAATGTACAAAAGCTCTGAAAAATATATTTACAATAATGATGCAAGTAACCGTTCATTCAAACAAAGCCAAATAGCTAAACGTTCCTTCGCTAAGAGTTATGCATTTCCTGAAATAGGGGACACCAGATGCAATACTCAGCAAGGGCTTCAAATATGCCAACTGAAGAAAAACGCACCCATACTCCAATCCGCCAAAATATCTTAAGGCGTCAAACAAAGGCACCAAAGATGCCAACAATGTAAAGGGGCAAGAACAAACAATTTTAAGCAGAAATTCAAATCTTAGGAACAGAATATTTGCGTAGACTTAAAAGGTGATACCCCAATGCCTCCCTGTATTTACAAAAGCAGCTCCCAATCTGTTCAGGAAGCAAACCCACTCTTGCCACAAGCCTGTTTCCATGAATTTCCATGAGGCTTGTGACCCCACCAATAACTACAACTGCATGTGGGATTGCAACTCTTACATTGGGAACAATGGACGTAGCACATAATTAACAAAAGCTAAGCAAAAAACAAAGTGTTATCAACTACCAGAAGGAAAACACTTTAGTCAAGACTGAACAGGAACAACGTTCCTCTATAATTACAGAATCCAGCTGATGTGCCAAAGGCCAAAATCTCAATAGCAATTCTTTCTTTGTAGCTTAACTGTCTGGAGTTCAGATACCTCCCTATGCGGCTGGCCTGAACACTAGCGTTCTTGGTGCTGGAACCTGCTGGCGAACTAAAAAGTTTTAAAAAAAAGGAAAAAAAAAAAAAAATCAGTTGTCTCTCCCTTTTCACCATCCCATTTCTTGGTACTCTCAGGCTTAAGGTTCTTCTCTACTGTTCAGAGGAAAACGTTCTTTTGGTGGCTTTGACTACCCTCTCCTTCCCCTTCACTATTTCTCCCTTTGGCAGAATGAAACTTAACGGATCTCCCACTTCCACCCCCCAACAAACACTGGAGGGAACGATAAGAGAAAATGTGCTCCAAGCAATTGCAATGGTTCCGTCACCTTGAGATAAACTCCTCTGAAATTCAAATGACTTTTCCAGTCCCTTTCTTCACTACATCACCTACAAAAGCTTTCCCTCTCCTTGCTTTTATTTTCAGACTCGTGCATCACCCTTTCTCCAGCAGCAGACCTAGCTACCCTTTCGAGAGTCTAGCTAATTCTAGTGACCCTATTCGTTTTGTCTGTTCAGCTGTAGCAGGGCATGAGCCCTACAGACAAACAGCGGGTCCCATCGCATATGCCATGAAATGAGCAGAGGGCATAAACAGGCAGATAAATATCACCTCTTAGGCAGCTGTATGAACCCAAACATCTACTGGGAAATCTGAAATCTTCAGTGATGGCCCAAATTCAGCATTTGACAATTATGCCCTTATCTTTAACCTAATGGTTTACCACAAATATTCAGCAGGAGCTCAGCTAAAGATCACAAAAAGGAACGTTTTTCAGAAAAACAAACAAAAACCCACCATTCCTTAAGTGTCATCTTCACAACATGAGGATATTTTGTAAAAAACCTGAAGGAGATCACCAAGGTCTGCCTTCATTTATAAAGCAGTCCTTCAGCTAGACTAAGATGCACAGAGTCGAGCTGTCCTCTGCTCCAGCTGCAATGGAGCCATCTTACATACTGAACAGACTCAAGGCATTGTACATAACTCTGTAGGATTCATAATACCAGTGAAAAACAGCCACACCAGGAGATGGCCAGTCCTGCTACTATGAGATTTCAGATTTCATTTCTTTTATAATAACCAAGTACTGAATCAGCAATTTTCAAAAATTAAAACAGACACTGAATATCTATTAGAAGAGTCACTTAGAGGATTTAATTCTTTTCATGCCCGCAGTTGGATTTCTGCCAAAGCATCTGCTGCCATCAACATGCATATCGAACAACACCAGCACGAGGATTATTTCTCCTAATCAGTTTCTCTCTATGCCAGTGAGCCACTCCTTTTACTCCTTGAAACAGATATACAACATTTCAAGTCTCGTAAAGGTTTTGCAGTATTCAAAGCAACTTGACAAAGATGGTTCAACTTTTCCCAGAAAAGATTGCTGTTTACTTATTTTACAGGACGGAGCTTGGAGTACCCCTTCAGTTCTGTCATGCAGTTCCAGAAGTGCAGGTGTAACTACGGTGAACCGTTGTCAGCAAATGAAGTCCAAAGCTGTGAGAAGTAGATGTAAATAAAAAAAAGACTCAACTCGGGAAACAATGCACTGAGATGTAGCCATGTCAGCTAAGGTTGCTACCAGCTGGATTTACTCCTCTGTACAAGGGCCATGGCTCCAAGTGGTCTTTGTTAGCCCTGCTTCTGCATGCCAGATTATTGCTGATCGCTGTGTAGGTGGCTCTCTCACCCTTGGCCAATCTTAGTGCAGGAGATTTAAAAGGCATGGTAGTCAGACCAAAATCCCTGCACTAAAGTAAATGGGTCTACAAAGAAAGTCCTTGTAATTTCTATTTGTTGAGTCCACTGCAGTTAAAATCTCAAACAAACCACTTGCTGAAAAAGTGGGTTTTGTTTGGTAGAAAAGGGTAGGCTACGATATGGCGATTGTCCCATTGAGATTTGCTTGATACATGGGTAGGGAAGAGCACACTTGCAAAAGGACAGGACATTTGTTCAGTTGCTTTTTTCTTCAGCCAGTGGTTAAGATACTCTGATCATCTGTGTCATTGCTTCTTCATTCGCTTGAGTTGGATCCTGTGGGAACAAGAGACATACAAGAACACTGATACCAGTCCCTCACAGCATAGCAAATTGACCTCTAGCAGTGGAGCTTGGAGGGCAGATACCCTCTTTGTCCAAAAAATCTCTCTCTCTCAGACTGACATTTTAGTCTTTTGGGATTGAAATATTTGGCCTTTGGACCTTGCTGTAGGTTACTGTTTGCACTTAGTACTGTGTAAAGGTAATGGACTGGCAGCCCCGCAAGCTTAAATTCTCTATCTGTTCACAGAACAGATACGTTAATTAAGAGCAACAAGTTTCCCGACACAATCCCACCAGTGCGCCTTGAGCAACCTAAACGGACTGTTGCTACATGTGGAGTATTACTTCTTTATCCTTTAGTCCTCTGTGTGAACACATCCACAAAATTCCACAGACATGTTTTATTGCTTCTTTTGGGGGTTTGTTTTTATTTAAAGCACAGGCAGTAGCTGTTTCTAAAGTTTTATGTGTTCTTGAATACCCAGGAAATCCTTCACTCCAGGTTGAGGGCATTTCTTGTGCTTGGAAGGCTAGTAAATTAGATATAGAACAACAAAGGTGAGGCTAGATTATAGCTTCTGACTAAACCTGCAACAGTTCCATGGGAACTGAGATCCTAATGTATAACCTTCAAACCTGCTTACAAGTTTCAGGTGGACAAGACTCGACAAGGCTATTTTTTCTAATCAAAAGGACGGCTTAAAGAGTAAAGGCAAAATCTGCCTGACTGGTAAATAACAACAACTGTCTTCACTATAGAAGAAAAAAATAGCTTTCCTAATGTTACCATATTCGAAGACAGAGTTCCAGATACATCTAGTATACAGAGAAGCTAAGTAATGTGATACCTTAAAACAGCTTGAGTTCCAAATACTGAAACTGGAAGCTTTTCTCCAAACCTAACATGTTGCTCAGTGAGGAAGACAAATGCCATAAACTAGCTGAATAAGCTAATAAAAGCAGCAAACAAAGTATTTCTGAGGTCTAACATGAGAGGTTTGCAAATGTCATTCATGCAAAGAACAATTCATGGAAACAAAGGTATTCCTTACCGACATGTGGGGACTATCCTTTTCCTTTGGAGAGAAGAAACGGCCACCTTCTCCCCGCTTCCTAGCCATTGCATGACGATGTCGGGATTCATGCAAGTATTTCTGCAACAAGAACAAAATATTTTGGGCTCAGTCCAGTATTTCTAGGTCTACACTACACAATAACATAATGAACAAATACGACCAGCCCCTGAACTCTGAAAAACACCAAGTTTGAGAACAGGGTGTATAATAAATACTGATTTACTACACAACAAAATAGATTCTCAACAATTAAAAGTATGGAGAAAATTGCCAACTGGATCCAAAGAAATGGCCTCTGTAAATAAAATCCTGAAGAGAGAAAGACATTAGTGGAACAGTCTTATGCATGTGTACAAGAAGAAGGGAAGGAAAAATATATTCTCTGAGCTAGCCTAAAATATTTTCTGTATCTTTCTCTACAATACCATCCCTTCCACAGCGTGCCTCACCCTTCTTTCTTTGGGGATTTTCCCTTCAGCTTCCAGCTTAGCTCGTGCCTGCCTTCTCTTCAAGATCCGGTGGTACTGCTTGGCATTTACATACAGGGGCTCCTCTTCAAGCATTTCTGCTCCAGGCAAAGGAATCCTCTGGATAGCTGGCACTGATCCAGCTCCTGGTACCATCTGTATAAAGAGAAATACACTTCATAGGCATATAGTTGAGAAAATAAGCTAGACACAAAACTACATGAAGTAGAACTTAAGTTTAAAATTGAAAGGGGACATTAACTGAAGAGCAACCATGCTTGTTCCAAATTAGCAGAACATCAAATTACACACTAGTCTGTGTAATTTACACTACACTACACTTGTAAACTAGTTATTTCAGAAAGAACTACATGTTGCCAATATCTAATATTTGGTTGTGTGTTTTTTTTTCTATGAACAGACAGTACTCAAAGCAAGTCACTGTTTCTTTCACAGTGTAATTTATATTACATACCCAGTCCTTTCATTGCTATTTTGGTGCCTGCTGTATTTGTTCAATTACCTGTGTGTATTATTCATAAGTGTTTGCTGCCACCTATTGGAAATGAAGAGCAAAACACAAAAGGGAGAGCATCTCACCATACATGTGGTAAGAAATTTGCAGGAAAAACTTTCTGCACCTGAAAAAATGGTCTAGGGGTTTTTTGAAGAGTAGAATAGTATGGCCTAGACTCTCCGAAGCCCCTTTAAATAACTTTGCTGAAAATATTCGTTCAGTTTCTGAATCTTCTTGAAGCTCCATAACAAGTAATAGAAGAGAAGCATACCCCATGTAATAAAGCATCTCACAAGTTAAACTTCTCAATTACCAACTTTAAACCCACAATATCAAATTCCACTGAGCAAATGGACTACACAACGTGATGTTAAAACAGATGTCAAAGCAGCGTTTGTAGACAACAAGGTATGATTTTACAGGCTAAATCTAAAAAGAAAAAGAACTAGGAAATTCAGTACGCACCATAACCATTCCACCCGAATTGACCACATTTCCAGCAACCGGTAGCGTCACAGTTACAGTTCCTTGCCCGCTGCTGGTTGTGTTGGTGTTGGCTCCCGTCTGGACAATCTGTGCTCCAGCCAAACTGGCTGCAGGGATGGTGATCATGCCTGTAACAGGGACTGTAACTTTAAGAAAAGAAAAAAAAACCAAAAAAAAAAACAAAAACACGCACACAGAAAGAATGAAGGGAACACAATTAGTCCCACTTCCATTTTTTACTCATTCATCCTTGGATAAAAGTTGCATGCACTTACAAGCCAACTGTTATCATCTGACCATACACCTTGGAAGCACACACCTTTTATTTTGGTTTGCACGCCACATTTGCAGTACTCCAGCCACAGATGAAAGAGCACTTTGCCTTAAATGCTTGGGTTCTCTAGTGACAAACTACCACAAACCCAGAGGTCATACCTTATACAAACATTGAACCACCACATGGAGAACTGAGTTTTGTCTCATAACCCCTTTACGAGTCTCCATGTCAAAAGACTTTTATCCTCTCTGAAAATTAATCTGTTTACAATTTTCTAATACCCAAACCTGCAGTAAAAACAAAAATCTTTTTACCTGCTTCAACTGCAGGCTGGAAACCTGCAGTTTTGTTGTTTAAACCTAACAAAAAAAATGTTAGCCACTTCTGAATTTACTAAAATGTAGGATAAAAAGAAAATAGTTGCATGTATTTCTTATTCCAAATGCTTGGCACCACAGATTATACCACATGGTGTTATCAGCAGGGATCCATAGTTGAATCCGTTTAAAAATCACCAGTTCTCTGATAAAAATCATAAATTCTCCGATTAAAACCCCAGGAATCCTCATTTTTCCAAGATTAAAATAAAATACCACTATATAAATAAATAGGTACCCGTTGAACACAATGTTTTATTGATATATTTACAATTTTAAAGCAGTTTGGAAGCCTACCAATGTTTCAATCACTAAAATAAAATAAATTCTAAATACCTATAAATTTTGGCGTTTGATTATGGGGTTTTTATCATGGAAAATAAGAGCTCCCCCAGCCCCTTTCGCTCACCAGGACATGGGTCCAGCTGCAACTATTGCCCCCTCTACTTTGTGGTGCTGAGCAATCCTGATATGTTGGTGCCCTGCCCATGCTAGGGACCCTCCCTCCTCGCTCAGAGCCACCTGGGCTCTGCCAGTGCCCCTCACTCCTCACCCAGGCAGGCCCCCCAGCCCTGCCAGAGGGCCCCCCCCCATCTGCCAGGGCTACAGGGCCAGTGACCCAATAGCAGCACCTAAGCCAAGGGCGGGCAATTATTTCAGGCGGAGGGCTGCTTACTGAGTTTTGGCAAGCTATTGAGGGCCACATGACAGGCAGCCGGGGCAGATAAATATTAATTTTCTAAATTTTTTTAGGGGCCCTGCGGGCCAGATAGAATGGCCTGACAGGCCACATCCGGCCCACAGGCCGCATTTTGCCCACCCCTGGTTTAAGCCCTGGCTGCCACGACTTGTAGATAGCAGCTGCTGCGGCAGCAGAGCCAAACGTGGAGCCCAGCTTCTCCGCCCCCAATGGGTGGCATGGTTGGAGCAGAGCCCATGGGTGGAGAGGCAGTTCTGGCTGCCCACTGTGGGCTCAGGGCTCCCTGCCCTGCGGCCCTCCCCGCAGGGCCACAGCAGCCAAGCGGACAGGACCTGATGCAGCAGGGCAGGGAGGTTCATGCCGCTGGTGGGAGCCTCACGCCGCCATGGTGAGGCACCCTCTGCCTGCCCAACTACAGCAGAGGTGCTGCCCCCACTGCTGTTGGGTAGGCAGGAGGTGCCTCACCATGGCGGCACAGGGCTCCCAGCAGCAGCACCGAGCTTCCCAGCCCTGCTCTGCCCTGGCTGCTGAGTTGTGAAGGTCCCCGGGAAGGGCCGCAGAGAAGGGAGCCTGAGCCCGCAGCGGGTAGTCCACCCCAGGTACAAATCTGGGGGGCACATACCCCTCATGCTCCCCCCACCTCTGGACAAGCTGCCTGTGGCTCCGTCCCACTCCCCACCTGGGCCCTGCAGCCACACATGGCTCCAGGCCCCAAGCCTCATGCACAACACCAGCCCAATTCCTCCCCGCCTTACCTGCATGGAGCTATGGGAGTTGCTCTCCAGGCTGTCTGACAGCTATATGCACGTGTACCTGCGCACATACATATAGCACCCCCTGCCTGACTGCCCTCCTCTTGCTCACCCCAGCCCCTTCCAGGCTAAAACTGCCAGCCTGCAAGGGGAAACCCACTTTTTTCTGTATTTTTCTCCTTAGATAAAAAGAGAAAATCCAGGTTTTACCATGTTTTTCCACGGCAAACAGAAAACCTGGATCCCTAGTTATCAGTAATACAGTGCATATCAAAAGACAATTCTTGCAGATGCCAACACTAATGACCTATAATATTAATACTAACAAAGGACTTGGAAGCAGACTAAGCATTAACTGGAAGCTTTCAGCGCCAGCCTATAAAAAGACTATCAAATGCACTGTGCTTTATATGCCAAAGCAAGCTCATACCTTGTTGAAGAATGGTGCCATCAGCATTAACTGGCTGATAGACAATGGTCTGGCCTTCTGCTGTCTGTGCCACCTGCTGCCCTTGAACTGCTATTTGCTGCTGGGTCTACATAGAACAAAGAAAAGGACAAATTTACAATCTGTAAGTACCCAAATGTTGCAATCCTTGTACCTATGGTGCCTGCAGAGGTAATACATATGTGGGTTTTATTAAAACCAGACAAACTAGGACTGAGTTTGTAAGGACTAATTTGAACTAGAAATTAGAAGATACAATATACTATCCCAAACCTACATTTAAGTAAGCCTGTTCTACAAAAGGAAAAAAAAAAGAGGAAATAGAATCACTTGACTAAATTTGCAAATGCATTAAAAATGTTTGTGGTCTTATTCTGTGATCACAGTACCAGCCACAGGTTTTTCAGATGTCTTTTCTCAAAGCCATCTCAGAATTTCAAAAATGCCAGCTCTGTACCCATTGTAGTACTTAACATTCTGGGAATATTTTTTTTTAAAGGATGCAACATTCACATTTCATGAAAAATGTGTTAAATGAACATTCAGCTGGAAAAGAATTAATTTAAGTCATAAGCACAAAAGGGCTTCACACACAAGTATGAGCAGAAATGATTACCAGCTTGAGAAGAAGGCAGTATTTCCATTTAACTTCAACTGCATTCTTTATGGTCTAAACATTTCCTTTCAAGGAATTTCCAAAACAACAACATGCCAATATAAGAAACAGCTGGTAAAACTTACAAGCAACAAGCCTAGACATTCTGTCCCAACAAAATAATTGGTAAAAACAAAATCCCATAAGAAATGGAGTTACAAAGGTTGTTGTTTTTTCTCTTGCCACATTACCTGGTAACCTTTACGCTTATAAAGCTATTTCTAACTTTTTCCCTTCCAATTCTCTTCAGAAAAAAAAAATCCTTTCCCGTTAGTGCAGTTACCTGCGTCTGGCCAGCAGTAACTGCAGTCTGTGGCTGCTGAATAATGATTTGCTGGGTCTGGCCCTGTTGACCCTGGACCTGCACCGCCTGCCCACCTTGAATCTGAATCTGACCTGGCTGGACCAACTGAATCTGTGGAAGAAGAGAGTCAGAAAATAATATTAACTAAACCTGTTATTTCTCCTCCCTTTGATCTCATCACCAACATTAAATCATCTTCTGACAACAATTTATGTCTGTCAAAGAATAAAGCCACCATTTCTCCTTTTCCCCAAGCATTTAAACTGGAGAAAGACGATTTAATTTACTCCTGTCCTGGACTTCATAGAAAGGGAGAGACTGCATACCAGTGTCACCCTGTCCCAGTTCAACACTGTTTACGAAATACAACAATCAGAGTGAACTGTTTACTGTTCTGAATACTAGGAATAATTCCTACCTAGATCACAGGGAGGAAGGGGCTGATATATTTATTTAGATGTTTGTGAATTATCATCAAGCATATAATAAAATATCCTGATATGCCCAGAATCGATTAGACTTCAACCTTGCAAGAGGACCTTCTCTCCCTTGGTATACTTCTCATATAAAAAAGTAGGATGAACCTGAATGTTTTCAGCCCTACTTGCTCAAAAACCCCAGGTGCACTCTTTCCTCAAATACACACGCCGCCCAAGGAATAACAACAATACTATACTATATAATGTTTTTCAAAAAAAAAAGAATAATGGAATGTTTTACAAGCAATCATTAGTCAACTCTCTCAACACAGCAAGTTAGTGGTGCGAACACGGAAAAAGCTATCAGCTTCATTCCCAAACCCCATGCTCTAACCACCAAGACTAGATGTACCCATTGAGATAAACACTTTATTCTTAAAAGAAAGAACTACTTAAGTTTTCCACCCTTTAATTCTGAAGAACTGTCACCTAAAAACCAAACACTGCTTTTTATAAAAATACTTCAACCTAATATGTTTTACAAAAAGCTAATCCTATTGCACCCCACAGTTATTTTCTCTTTGATGTAAGTGTTTAAATTCTCCCCCAGCCTTCATACCTTAGAAGCATTCAACTCAAAGCTAATCCGTAAGTGTTTTTCACGGATTTCCACATTTTTAAGGGGAAAAAAACCCAGCATGGACCATATTTTTGGCACAAACAGCCAAATTGCTCAATATGTTACAATCAAAAACTATAAAGAAAAGGCACTGGTTGTTTTTTAGTGGCTCATGTTTGTTAATTTTGCAGCAGCATCTCAAAAATAAACTGCCAATATAAAAGAAGTTTCATTTTTAATATGGAGCTCATACAAAGCTCACCGAGATAAATCTTCAGCTACTTTAGGCTATCATAGCACCAATCTTCAGAAGCGCTATGACTGTTTATATTAGTTGAAGATCTGGCCGCTCAGTTAATTCCTGTGAATTCTGTTTAATTCAGTATTCTGACCTGTTGCAATCCTTGTGTTCCAGAAACTGGGACTTGCATGATTGTCTGGCCCTGACCTCCAGGCACAGCCTGCACCATGATTGGCTGGCCAGTTGATGTGATCAGCTGACCTCCGCTTACTTGTACCATTAATGGCTGACCTTGGACCTAGAAAATGGGAGGAAAACAAACAAACAGAACAATGAAGGAGAATAAGGTAACACGCAGCACCAAACAAAAATGGCAAACATCAAGGCAAATGTTTACCTATTTTAAATGGAAGACCTATGGAAAAAGAAAATGGAGAAATAATCACTAAATTGCTCTTATGCACAACTTCTAATACTCAACACTTCTAAAACCATCTTCATCTTGTGCTGCTGGATTCCATATGTGGTTTTCTTTGTTAGGGCCCAACTAAAACTTCCAAGCCAGATGCAAAACAGCATGTAGAATAAGGCTAAACTCTGTTCATACACTAGTACAAATAGGGATTATTTCCATATACAGCTTGAGACTCCGAATAGCTCAATCTATAGTACATCAGCTGTTCTTATTAAGAAACCTAACAAAAAAAATTAGTAAAGGCTCAAACATCAAGCTACCCCAGTGGATAAGGTTTGTAGGATTCAATTCTCTCTCTAAGCAATTAGTCTCATAGCATCATAATTTCCTGATGTATGCTGCATACAATGTCCTTGGAGCATCTTCTGGCAACTACAGAGTGAAACTTATACCTTTAACAAGCACAACATATGGCTCAGACAAAAAAAAAGAAGAAAGAAAGTAGAGTGGATGAAAACCATTTTCTGGACCAGCAAGACCCTTGGTAAGATTGCTCTAAAAAGTGTACATGTTGGCCTGTAAAATTAGCTTCTGGAAAGGGGGCAGGAAAGAAAGGCAGCAAGGGGAAACTCCATTCAAACATGTCAATTTCTAACAGATACGTCAGTTTAAGAGATCATTGCAAACCAGACTTTGACGTCTTAAGCCTGAAGTGGGGCCAATGGACAACATGATTTCACTCCACTGCTTCTAATTCATTTGGAATTGGGGGGGGGGGGGAACCCCCCTA
>NW_017729019.1:15950420-15957155 GCF_001723915.1 Gavialis gangeticus | reverse complement strand
CCCTAGAGAATTACACTGAATTACATACTCTGTTAAGTGGATATTTTGAGGACTTCCAAACAGCCAGTGTCTGCCATCCTAGACTTCTACTTTCTCCTTTTACATTTTGACCTTCTCCTCACCCCAGCCAGTTACAATAAATGCCTGCAATTGTCTCATCAGTGCAAACGCGATACATTCTGAAAATTATCTAGGAGAGCCCATTTATAACAGTCTAAAAAGATAGACTCACTTAAAAGAAATAGCTCCACTTTCCATGTCAAAATGCATTAGAGGATTACGTGCTGAAACTCCGAGGAAAGCAACCTAGATTATTTCTCAATAGTCAAGGTTGTGAACAAGATACCCTGTCTTCATTAGGACATCTGATAACCCTACTACCCAGTGTCATCCACACTACACTTTGCTAGCATATGACAACCACCTTCAGCAATGAATAGTATATAACCTGCATCATAATGAAGGAAGGGATGAGAGCATGCATACTTCAGTTATAAAGCAACAAAAGTAAACTGAACAAAAATGATAAAGACTGTGCATTTCATTAACAAAATCAGAAACGAGCAAAAGAGAAAAAATGCAAACTTTTCAGGCACAGGACTGTGATGCAATAGAGTGCCAAGGAAGGCAATTCAATCTGCTAAATCTTTCACACTTTAGCTCACAGCAGAAAGTCACTGACCAGTTTCATGACTAGCAACACCATTTTGCCTTTTCAGTACCTTTTTCCTCCAATGAACTGTGCAAGGAAAAAAAGCCCATATGGACTTCAGCGATGAAAGAAAGCTGTATAACTTTGGTACAGTGACAACATTCACCATCCAGAGGGTTTTTTTATCCTCTTCAAAAGCCTGCTGCATGAACTAATGGGATGAAGTTCACAAGCCATGGAACATTTTGCACGAGCAGAGGGTTTGAAATAACCTGCAAACCTTCCTAATTTGTGACTAATTGTATCAGTAAATACCATGCAATTCATGGATTTTTCCTGTATCATACAATGGAAGTAAGTGATGAGTAATTATCTCAAACCCACAGCATACAGTAGAATCCTCAGTTTTTGTTTCCTTTTATAGATGGGAGGAAAGGCACTCCCCTTGAAGCTGCTGGGCTGTCCTCCCACTCTGTGGCTCCCTTTTATGGCAAGATGACAAAATTCCCAGTACATGCTGGTGCCTGCAATGGTGCTGCAATGAAAGTCCTGGGGTTTGTCATCTTACTTGACTAGAGCTGCTAATTCCTCCTTTGACACCTCCTAATTACAGAAGCAGAGAGTTTTTACAAGTGGATTACATTTTACTGCATGCATTTCAGATCTAAGAAATAAGCAGCTCTGCATTCATTTTATTGGCACAAAAAAAAAAACAGTTAGCTGGAGTTATGGCTGTTACATACTAGTGAAACCATCACTAATTGTTCTGTGCCTATGTCAAACCCTGCTACAAACAGAGTATTAGTTATGAGGTGATGGGAAATTCATGCAGTGCTCACAAACACATTTAGAGAGATCACCACTACCTGGAGGGTCTGGACTTGCTGGCCTGAGGCGGATGCCACCTGGGCCTCTGTCTGCAACTGGACAGCAGTAACACCACCCTGCTGCTGGGAACAGGAACAGGAATAGCTTGAAACAAGGAAATGCAGAGCTCAAAACAAGAGACAACCTTTCTGGTGGGAAAGGGAAAACTTCGAAGTTGCACACCATCTGCCCTCAGAAAATAAATGGGCTGAGTATGTTCCAATTCACAAAACAGAATGCTAGGAATCTCAATGTATGCATGCTGTCAGGGCTCAGCAACCCCAAAGAAAGCAGTTATAGGGGACATATCAAAGTATTTCGGAATAAAATGACTGCAGGTTTTTTTAATCATTCCATTTTACTTAAGTGTTTTGCTTTTCCCAGTTATCATAAAAAGTTGGTAGCAATTTGTCAGACATCCCAAATAAAGGGTGCTAAATTCTTTTATCACGGAATAGGTACAGGATGGACAGCTGCAATGCAAGGTTCACCAAGTTACTGTGCCAACATGCTTCAATCCTGACTCTGAAGGACAAATCTCAAGGGTTGAGATTCGTTAATGACCTGTTCTATCTATAGCCTCTTTGCTGAGGCACCCAAAAATAATCTTCCTAACTGTAGTAAGAGGGACATCCTATCTATTAAGGACTGGAGTAGGACTGAATCATTCAAAGTTTTTTTTAAATCAAAATTTATCTTCAAAAAGATCACCTTAAGTAGAGTGTGATGTTGACTTTGAAAATTAACACCAGGACAAAAAACAAGATCAACATTTGGTTCTATTATCTTTGTCAACCTTCCTTTGGCATGTCACAGGAGAAAAAAAGATATGGAAAATACAGTTTAAAATGTCAATAAATCAAACTTCAGGTTCTGACTGAGCGTCAGCATCAGCTCTATGGATCTGAATTTTCAACAGATCCTAAACTGCAGTTTTTAACCTCCGTTATGGTCTTAGTAATAATCTAATCCTGCTCCCAATTAAGACAATCAACTTCCGATAAGAACACTGGAAGCATAAATTCACTTTCCCACTGTCTAGTAATCATACTGATTGACAAGCAGCAAACTGCTACTTCAAAGTGAAAGCCTGATTCATACCATCTTATGTACATGGCAGAAAGAGTAATTTTTGTTCAAAGCTAAAGCAAACATAAGGCATGACAAACGAAAGTTACTGACACCAGGGAACTAATGTGTGCGCCCAGGAAGAAAATTCCTTACAACAGGAAGGTGGAAAAAAAGAACATTTTAACAGGTAGCCTAATTTTTTTTTTTTTTTTTAAAGCAGCTCTGTGTGCTGGTACACTGTAAGATGCAAGCTGAAAATAAGAGGAATGACAGACAGTAAAAAAGTAGCAAATGACTGAATGATGCGTCCAAAGTAATATATTGTTTCTCAGTTACTGTGGTATGTGTGTTTACTCTTATCTGTCAGCGGGGGTCCAAACACCACAATCTGGATAAACATTTTTTGTTTATTTTTAAAGAAAGCTGTACAAAGTCTCAGTGTGCTTGACACAACCCCATTTCAGACCTTGGAAAAAATTACTGTTGTTTGCGGGCTGTGAGTGCTCAAACTAATAAGGGGTTTCCATTTAATACCTCCATGATCATTTTCAGATAAGGTTACCTTTGCTCACATCCATAACAAATGGTGAACTCTCTAGTCTGATAAAACACGGCACTCTGCAAATTTTCTGCTTAAGATTAAATCTGCCAAAACCTGTACTTCAGTGGGTAAGTCAGGCTGCTGAACAAGCAGTAGAAGTCGAACTGTTACACATCCACAGCACCTTGCTGGCCCTGTGCAACCAGTTATTAGCTTTTCATGTTGTCTGCAAGTATCAGGACTCTCAGCTCACCCTTCAAGATAATTGCCTTACCTGCTGCTGAATCTGTCCAGCTTGCACAACAATTTGTTCTGTAGAACTGTTGCTGTTTGCTGTGTACTGTTCCATAACTCTTCAATTCCAATGCTGTGCACAGCACCTCAGTCTGGGTATCTTGCAAAACAATAAAAAAGCATTATTATTGCCTCCATGGCTCACGGTTAGCATTAGCTTACAGTTACTGGAAACTCAGCCTCCTACTAACGCTGTCTTAACAGTAAGAACCACTATTTAACCACAAAAAAAGACTCTGTTGATAAGAAATCTTTTTCCTTCTGCAGAAAGAAGTCAGAGAATTCAGTGTCAAAATTCATTAAAAACCCTCATAATTGTAAAGAGAGATGCTCAGTGGCTGGGCGCTGGACAGAAATTCACAACAGGGGTCCAGTTCTAATTCTCCCACTAATCTTGTGTGAATCTGTCTTAATGTGCCTGTTTCCCTTCTCACCACTTTCATTCTTACTTGCTTAATTTGGAAGCGCTGGGCCAAGGAGCGTTATCATACTATCTGCTTTCAGTGGGGTTCTCTAGACATTACTTAACAAACTGCGTTCTATTATGATAAAATATTTTAATGAAAAAAGTTTACTGAAAATGCCACACCAGCACCAAATTAACTCTTGAAGAACTCAACAGATTTCCAACAGCAAATGACATGGCAAGAGGGCCTAAAATACCTCCACTGCCTACTGCACAGAATCATTCAGAATAAACTGTTTTCCTGATCCCCTTTTAACCTCAAAACATAAAAAAATCTTGTGTATATACCCTCCACCCACATGCCATCTCTCCTTCTCTGACTTCTCACCCCAGAGAATGGGGGCTACAATGCCAAAATAAAATAAACTCCCATAACACATCTCCCCTTCCTCTTTTCTTAACTGATCACCAAATAAGGAATTCTGACTTTCACTTGTAATGAAGCACATAGATCGATTCTCTCACAGTAAAGTTACTACTCCCCAGGTTAAAAAGCCAGCATACAACTTGTCAACTGTAAGAAAAACAACAGCAAAAAAACCTTAACACCTTCAGTTTTCAAAGAACTGTGTACAGGACCTGGTCATATCATGATGCCTACCGACTTCAGCTTCTGCAATGTGCAGTGAGGACTTTGACCTTTGTTTTCCCTGTCCTTTAATTTTCAGTTTATCATAAAAAACACCTAAAAAGAGACTGTACATTGATTTATCCTCTTTACATCATCTCTTTTATATTACATAGCAATTTTGTTTTGCATTAACCCAAAATGTGGTTATTTATTTGTTTCGGTCAGCTACAATCAATACTTCCCAGCTCTCCCACTGCCCAAATAGTATGTTTTTTTCAGGATACACGTTATATAGCCTAAATGAGGTTACAACTTTCTCTCTCCTTGTCAAGTGCTGTGATCACAATTGAAAAGTATAACGAGTTGTTATGATCACAGAAAATATCTGAGTTGCCACACAAAAACGAGAATTTTGTTGCAATTTTGACTGTCCGCTGTTGAGTTTGCAGAATTTTTGAGAGCCCAGTGTAAAATAAAAACCCTCTCAAAACAAGGGATAAATACAACTGCATTTTACAGAGCTCAACAAATATATCACTGAACTTTTTCAAATGAGTGCCTCATACTACCTCAGACTGTCTTCCTTCACAATCTCACACTAAGCAGGGCCATACTTACATAGGTACCTTGGATAGGAAACCCTAGGATGCTGCAGAGTGGTGCTGGCCATGGTACAACTGACAATCTTTCATCCGTGTCAGCTTAAGAGACACATAAACATGAAGTCCTGGTCATAATGCCAAGGAAAGTTCCCATCCATTTATGCAAGAGAACAATACCGATGCCATGGTGTGCTTCTAAGTGCAATAATATCATTCTTCTTCCTAACAAGCTCTCACTCCAGTCTCATTTGCATATTGTATTCTTCACACCTGCCCTAAAGTCTTGTGCGCTCCCTCTTAAAACAAGTCCCACATTCCACCCTTAAAGAAAGCATTTCAGTGAAGTATGCAGGTTGCCACAGTCATTACACAGCATGCAAGGCAAACAGGTACTGGCCAGAAGTCCCCCATTATTCCCTCTGCCGTGTCATTAAACAGGGATCTATTATTGGCTACCAACGCTCCAACTAGGACTCCAGTGCCTTTCAGGACCCTTCTATTATATCTGAAATCTTGATAATCCAATCAGCCCAGCTCCCTGAAAGCTTCTGCTTTAGAGGAGAAAGAAGAGAATGGTAGATGTGCAGGCTACGACCTGCACCAAAGGGAAGAAAGTGAAATAAAAGGTCATAGCATGTCTTTAAGGAGGAGGTTTAGTTGCCCAGAGCAGCGGTTCTCAACCTCTTTTTTTTTGTACCAGGACCCATGTGTAAATGTTGATGGCCAGTCCTGACCTAGTGCCCTTTGCTCCCAGGCCCCAGTCTCAACCTAGTGCCCTTCACTCACAGGCCTCAGCCCCACAGTGTGTGGGGCAGGGGGCAGGTCTGGGGCATGGGGAAATCTAGGGAATTTTTTTGTCCTTTAAATCGAGAACCCATTTTTAAAACGTGTTTGCGATCCTCTCGTATATTCTCATGACCCACAGGTTGAGAAACGCCGGTCCAGGGAAGAGAAAAGGATCGCAAACCAAGCCACTTGATGAGATGTCCTGTCTCACTAGCCTGACGCTTGCTGATGCTGTAACTCTCGTTTTTATTCCAACCCCGACGAAGCAAAGGCATCTACACGGTTTGACAACAGCAGCGCAGAACAGGGGGCGTAAAGCCAGCTCCACCTGCCGCAGAGGAAAGCCCTTATGTGCTAGGGATGTCAAACACCCAGCTCTGAGAACAGCCAAGGGTTCAACAAACAACAAAGGTATTAAAAAAGAGTCACGCTTTCTAGTCAGGATAAGTTTCGATAACATTCTGCTTTTTACCACCCTACCGAAACCTGCAGGGCCCAACGAGTCAAACCTCTCCTATCTCGGCACTTAAAAAAAAAAGAAAAAAGCCTGGACTATTTAACATTGCTTCTTAATGGGTATCTCCGCATTAGTGCCGTTTCTCAGCTGAAACCAGCGGGTAACACTTCAAAACACCAAGTCAGGGGAGACTGCATTTTGCAGGTGCGGATCTCAGTAAGGGAGGAGAGCGTCGGGTTAATCCAGACTCTACACAAAAATGTTTTGCACTGGCCGCTGCTTTTTCTTTTCGATCCCCACGGGCCTTCCGGCACATCAAGCCTCCCCGCAGCCCCGGGCTGAGCACGGCCGCGTCTCCCCCGCGGAAGGGCCGCACCGCTCACGGCGGTGCCCCCCACGCGGCCTATCCTCAGGCGGACCCCGGCGCG
>NW_017729019.1:15945510-15950082 GCF_001723915.1 Gavialis gangeticus | reverse complement strand
GCAGCGCCCGGCCAGCCGGCCCCGGCCCTACGAGCGGCCTCCTGACTGGCCACTCGGCCCCGCCAATCCCGGCGCTGGGGCCGGCGCTCGGGGGCTCCATATTGGCTGCTCGCACTCACCGTGCCTCGCTCCCCCGGTTCGGGTCCCGCTCTGATTGGCTCCGCCACCGGCCCCCGAAACCCAATCAGCGCCTCCACTCAGCCGCCGCGCAAAATGGCGCCCAACCCTGAACAAAGAGAGGGGCCGGGCCCCCCCAACCGCGCACGCGCCGAGCCAGTCGCCCGCCGCGGCTCTGAGGGCCACGCCTCCCGAACCCCGGCACCTGCGCATGCGCCGCGTTAGAGGGGGAGGCGAGGAAGAGGGGGAGGTGCGTGGACTTCCGGGAGGGGGGGAACTGGTGGGAGTGCGCATGCGCGGTGCGGTCCCCGTCTGCTTTTTCTCGCTGCTGCGCGTGCGCAGGCTGACAGCTGGGTCTCCGCCCTCCTCTGCCGAAAGTTCTGGGCGGCCACCATAGAGATGGCGGTCCGCCGAGCTGCCTAGAGAAGCAGCGGCGGCCATTTCATTTGGGAGTGGGCCGTACCAATGGGGTGCTGGCGTGACCATGTAACCCTGCCGCTGACGCACCGGGGTGGGCGGGGCCGGTGGCTATGAGGCTTCCCCTCCCCCACCCACTGCCCCGCGGTCCTCGGCGCTGAGGAGACCGTGGACGCAGCCATGACCAGCGCCCCTGCGGCGGGCGAGGCGGAGCGAGTGCGTTCCCCGGGGCGGGGGCTGAGCGGAGCCAACGGGCCTCAGGCCCAGGAGCCCCCCCTTCCCCAAGATCGTGTTTCCCCCCTAGGATTGACACCCCCCAGGACCGGGCCCACCCTGGATCGGGCCCCCCCCTCCAGAACTGATACCCCCAGGATCGGGCCCCCCTGCGCTGTGGTGGGGTGACGCTGTGCAGCCCTGTTCGGCCTCTCACGGAGCTGGGAATTGAGCTGCCCCGTTCCCCCAAATGTTGGGAGCCTCCCAGGCAGGGTGGGGGGTCAAGCTACCTCCTTTCCCCGTGACATGATGGAGCGTGGAATTGAGGTGTCCTGAGCCTGACCTCTGGGGCGAGATGCTCGCCTCGAAACAGGCCGCTGCTTGGTTGCAGTGGGCAACCAGCTCCTCCCGGTCTGGAAATGCCGGCAGAGCAGGGCTGCCCTTGTTGGCTTCCCCCAAAGAGCTTCAGCAGTGCAATTTTCCTTAATTGGAGAGGTTTGTTTCCCTACAACACGCGGATTAGATGTCCTGTGGGCCCCTGACCTGCCAGAAAGGGTTTGAAGATACGGATGCTAAGATGTAACGGCTCTTCACTTGTTAATATGCGATCGGTTCCCCAACCCAAGTGCCATGTCCGCTCTCCTATTCTGGCTTGTTTTCTTCTAGGCTTTTCTTTTCTTCCTGAAAAGCTAGCCAAAAATGTCTTCATTCAGCTTGTATTTGCATTTGCTGTTTTTCAGATCAAGTACGCAAAGGGGGATCTCTTTTCATGCCCCAGCACGGACTCGTTGGCTCACTGTATCAGCGAGGATTGTCGCATGGGGGCCGGCATAGCCGTGCTGTTTAAGAAAAAGTTTGGTGGCGTAGAAGAGCTCTTGGATCAGCGTGAGTGATGTTTTTGGGAAGGGTTGGTCACAGTGAGTGTATGAATAGTGTCGTTCTCCAGCACTAATCCCTACCTATGCAAAGTAGTTGTGCAACATCAAACATAGCAGTAACTAAACACTGGCTACATGGGATCTTCATACATTTTCTTTGACCTATTTGGGGCAGTGATTTAGCTCATCTGTTTTTGAATACAGCGCCTAGTACAATAAACTGGATCACAAACAGGGATTATGGTATAAATGATGATAAAGTTGAGGCCTTCATTTTTTAATTTTTTTTTTAATGATGGTATTGGGGTTTTTTCACAGGCGTAACCTTAGCAGTTCAAAGGCAAAAGGTGTTTTTGCATTTGTTTTCCTGGTAAAGGGGCAAACAATACAAAGGGAAAAAGAGGGAAGCAATCTTCAAGTACATTCTGAATGTGAATGTATCTATCAGGATAGAGTTCAGAGCTCATTGATTTGGACAAAGGGGAATACTTACTACAGCTCTTATTAACTCAGAGATAGTTAACCACCAGGCTGGGCCATCCTGAGAGCACCACCTCTTTTAAAAAAAAAAAAAAAAAAAAATTAAAAAATCCTCTCCTTCCCACACCCCCAACAAAAACAAACCTGAGAACAGCAACAGAAAAAGATAGCAACTCCAGGATTAGTCTCTCGTGCTTTGTGACTCCTAGTTGTGTGACTTTGGGGCACAGAGGTCTGATTAGATGGAATGACTTGCAGGATCAGGGCCTGAATTACATCTTCAGAAGAATGATATTCTCTGTTCTTTTGTATGATACATTCCCAATCCCTTGGGTGCAGATTGTCCCAGCCATTGCCTCTAGGTATATGCTGCAAAAATAGGAAATTTTTGCATTTTAGTGGGAGGTGATGGAGACGTGCATCTTCAGGTTTAGTCCTACAAACATGGCCATGCTTACGTTGAAGCACCTGCTGCCTTCAACAGGAGTATTGCTGCATGCAAGTGTTTGCAGGATTGGATTTAGATGGCAACTGCATCCACACAAGATTTTTTTAGTCTCTTACGATTTTTCTTCCCTTCCCCCTCCCCCAAAAGCTAACAGATTTTATGCTATATCTGCATTTTTACTCAGTTGTCAGAGTTAAGGATCATATCAAGCTGAAAGTAATCAGTTTAAAAATTTTAGCAGAGATTTCAGACACTACTGGTTTTCTAACTCCGTTTGTCAATTTTTGTGTGGTTTGTTTGTTTTTATCTAGCCACTCAAAATAAAATCCACATAACAGGAGAATCTGAGTATTCATGGGAAATGGTAAAATTGAGTAAATATGCAGAGAAAAGTAAAAACACTTCCTCAGTTTATTTTTACCAATAGCTTGTTTTTAAAAAAATTATTTACAAATTAAGAATGTATTACTAGGTTCACCAGTTTCAAGTTGTAACATTTTAATCACAATAAATTCCAGTGCTTGCTTCTGTTGTTATTTGTCTTAGAAAAGAAGTCTGGGGAGGTAGCAGTTCTGAAGAGAGATGACCGATATATTTACTACTTGGTAAGAAAGGAATGCAGGTCAGGGGCTTGGTCATTGCTAAACCATGCAATTTGCACTAACTTAAGCTGCCAAAGCGAATGTGTGTAATAAACTAGTCTCAGTGCCTTTGGCTTCCTTCTTGGGAGTCTTGCCAAAGTTTAACAAATGATCTCATTTTCTCTTTGGTCAGAGCTGAGGTGGGCAGGAAGGGGATGTTTGTGTTGCTGCCTTTTTTATTTTTTGGCCTTTTCTATGGTCTCTGAAATTTTTGATCTGATAGCTTTGATAAACTTCTTTATAATAATAATAAATAATAATAATAAGGATACATATATATGCCTGCAGTTAGAATATACTTGAACAAATTTTGAACAAACTGAAAAATATCCAAGTCCCAGGGCAAGGCTTTACCACCCTGTTTCACAGAGAGCATAAGTCTCCTTGAGTCATGTCATGCTTTCGAGATGATAGCCAGGTTCCTGGCTTTTAAGACTGTGCTGAATAAGCCTCCCTAATGTGAAGACTCTGTTTTTTCCATGTGTTGGTTACATTATTGTTTTTGCTTTCAATAATTTGTTCTAAAACACAAGCTGTATGCTTGTCCAAGGAAGTTGAACGTAATATTTGTATTCACATGTGAGCCAGATGAGCAAAATCCTAATGCTTGATAATGGGAAAGATTGCATTGCATTTTGAAATAGGAAAATTCTCAAAAGCATTTAACTTTTACTAGGCCTTTATAAATGCTGTTTTTAGAGTCCTGACATGTTTTGTCTTGTGATCAGTAATTACATGTATAGTTAAATATCTAAATGACAGTGTATGCCCACATTGCAATGGAATGATTAGTTTGATCTGAGTTGCTATATATGTTAGTGAGCAGTGGTTGGTCAGCACTGGTTGGTTGTGGTTTAGATTTTAGTGACGTAAGCATATTTTTCAAAAAGCAAATTACTTATGTGATTGTTGCTAACGCGCAACGACCTTTAATTTCTATGCAGATTACAAAGAAGAAGGTCTCCCATAAACCAACCTATGAGAATATGCGAAAGAGTTTAGACGCCATGAAGACTCATTGTTTGAACAATGGGGTTACTGATATTTCTATGCCTAGGTAAGAGATTAAGATACTGAAAAGTAAATGTTTTATTGTCCCTTGTGCAGAATGGACGTTCAGGACATGCCTATTCACCATGATATAAAAGCTTAATGATTGCTGTAGTACAATTGCTTTGTTCTGTTAAGGTTGTTCAGTTGAACTGTGTGACCCCAAATAAATTGAGTTCATTGGTCAGCAAAACAGACAGGAGTCTCCTTTTTTACCTGCATACTTTAATTATTAGTGAGGTAGCTAATACCACTCATCACAGATGCCTGAAATCTCCAGAATATTGCATGTTTCTGTGTAAGGGGGCGTGGGGGTTCTCCACATTAC
>NW_017729019.1:15913633-15940510 GCF_001723915.1 Gavialis gangeticus | reverse complement strand
TCTGTTAAGGTTGTTCAGTTGAACTGTGTGACCCCAAATAAATTGAGTTCATTGGTCAGCAAAACAGACAGGAGTCTCCTTTTTTACCTGCATACTTTAATTATTAGTGAGGTAGCTAATACCACTCATCACAGATGCCTGAAATCTCCAGAATATTGCATGTTTCTGTGTAAGGGGGCGTGGGGGTTCTCCACATTACATTCGTCAATCTGATATTCAGTTGGGAATCTCTTTGGCTGAATTTAATTCACAAAATAATCCTGAGATTGAACTGTGGAGACAGGGAAAGGAGTCTGTTTCCCTTTTTGCCTGTAGTGAACAGAATTGACATTGATTTTGGTGATGGGTTCTGCTTGTGAAGGATGCAGGACAATGCATGCTGATTTGAGACATCTCGTCTTAGAACTCTTTTCCTTTCTATTTACACCAGGTAGCGATAGCTGAAGATGACTACTTTTGGGAGACTACATACTGTGTCTTAAGTTTTGGCAGGGGGTTGGCTATAGAAAGATGCCATGCAGAATGTGATTGATTTATTTATTTATTTTTTTGGTAGTATCCTTAAACCAGAGCTGCTGTTCCATCAGCAGGATGAGTCTAGACCACAAGACAAATCTCACTGCCCTTTTGTTCATCTCACTAGTTCTAGAACCACATCTTCCTCCTCTAGATCAGCTTTGGATGATCTCACTTTCAAAGATACCTCATAATCATTTGCATTGATACAGTCTTGAGCAATGCTGTTGATATACACTGTTAAGTTGTGGTTGCATGTTGTTCTTGCTCTGTCCACCCTGTTGTAATTTGCTGCCTGAAAAACACTGCAGAGAAATGCATGAACTATATCATTAATTTCTTCAGCTCATCTGAGAGAAGTTTACATTTTTTTCCTTCCCATTAGACAATGGGAAAGAGTGAAATTATACCATTTTTGTCATAGAAGACCAAAAGGAACCATTAGAGCATCTATTCTGAGTTGTATAACACTGACCATCCTGCTACCTGTATTAAGCCTTATAACTAGTTGACTAAAGTACACCTACTAGAAAGGCATCCAGTCTTGATTTGAAGACTTCAAAAAGATGGCGAATTCACTGCTTCTCTTAGAGCAGTTTATTCTAGTAGTTAATTGTCCTCTGTTAAAAACATACAAATTCGAGTTAGAAATCAGGTGCAAATATGTAAATTCCATTGGGTTTTGTTAATCCTTTCTCTTGTGGAGGAGAGAGTCTTTTAGTATCTCGTATTTTTCCCATGACAATTATTAGACACTAATTAAATTGCCTTTTGATCATCTTTTTGTGTCTGCTTGTGAGCTCTGCTACAGTCAGAAGCAGCTCATCACAGCCTGTTTGCTGCCCTTATTTTCCAGGATTGGATGTGGACTTGACCGCCTGGAATGGAGTAAGGTTTCAGCGATACTTGGAGAAGTATTCGAGGACACGGACATAAAGATCACAGTTTACACCCTCTGAACAAAGGGGCCTTTATGGGGATGGTTGTCTTATTTCTCCTGTTTTGGGGAGAGGTGATTTGTTAATTGATGGATGAGGAATGGCTGCATATGAGGCACAGCCCAGTCCTCTCTTTCCAGGTATAACTCATTGTTGGGTTCATGTTTTTCAATGGAAGGTAGCTATTCTCTGAAAACAGCTAGTTTGGAATATGGTGTGCAGACTTCCAGTGAAGAAGTAAAGTATTTAATATTAATCTTCAGGGTCATGTATATCCCGCAGGGATTCTCACCTGCGAGTTGCACAGTGAGTCACCTGATGTCACTGTTCCTCTGTTGCCCCATCTGCTAAACACTCTATTGAAAATGGTTATTGTATGTGGCTGTATAAACTCCTTTGGCATTCTTAATATTTTGGGTCTTTGGAACTGAGTTTGTATGTGTTTTACAGAATGGGTGGGTGAAGAATTATGTAGCCCTGTCGTTTTGATTTAAAGTTTTACAGTGTTCATGTCATCAATGAGGCTTGTTTTCCTTTGTCTGTTGAATGATTAAAATTAAAGTATTCTTTCAAACAGAAGTGATGTTTCATGCTTTTCCAGATATATGCCACTTCAGCATCATACTCTTAAGCCTTGCTTTTCTCCTCTTGAAACCAGGGTGTAATCCCTGTGTTGTAAGCCACGCCTGTATTTGCCTTTCTCTTAACTACATTTTAGAGGAAGCCTGAACGTTTAAAGAAAACATAGTTTGTGTGTGGAACAAAGTTATTAGGTAGTACTAGTTGGTACAGTAATCCATGCACCAGTGCCTGGGAAGGAATAGGCAAGTGTTGAATGTAAAGGTGTAGTTGTAGTCTTCTTCATTTGTTTTTCTTACCTAAAGTTTTTATGGAGCTCTAACTGTGGCAGTATGTAAGGATTGATCTGTTTTTACATTTGTTTTTGCTAAGCTGCAGGTGAGCAAATGACTAATGAATAGCATATTTAATCCAGTAGACCACCATAACACAGTAAACTTCGGTTGTAAAATTTTTGTTCCTGCAATAATTTACTCTGCAGCACGTGATTCAAAGTAGTACTTATCCTGAACTTGGAGTCTTTTATACTGAAGTGCTCTGTCATTATCTCAGTACTTCCTAGTTTAATCCACAAGAACTAATACAGGTAGCCTAGTGAGATCAGTAGAAAATGTTTCTGTTCCTTAAATTTAAAGGTCGTGTGTATCTGACCACCTGTTATCTTCTTGTAGAAGGACAGTAGTTATTCAACGAAAGTAGCTAAGTGTACAGATATCTAAAAAAGACTGCTTTGGATCAATGGGCAGTGTTTGGAATACTGAATCAAAGAATGTATAAATAGGCACCAAAATGTGCATAAATAAATGAAATCTGGTACTAAATGTACAGTAAATCCCCAGCAACTATATTCAGCATTTCTGCATAGCCATAACATCTCATAGGACAGCATGTAAGACTATGCTAATCTTATACACTATTAGCACCTTCTGAGTCAGTTGTTCCTTGTGATATTGTGTGGTACAGCTTGTGTCAAACACCACAAAGCCCATAACAGTAGGTTAGAAACAAATGTTACGGATTCAAGGAGCAAACTTTATCAAATTCAATTTTTTTGGCTGCGCGGTCTCATCATGGGCTTTCTGTCCATTCTCCATATTTGTTACACCCCTGCATTTTTCTCTCTACTTCTTCACCCACGTAGACTCTGAACTGGTTAGGACAGGAAGATTCTTATGTACTATTATGTCCCACTCTGAAATGTGGAATGGTTGCATGAGTAGGATGTCAGGCTATAATCTCACCTGTTAGATTTAATTTAGTCTGTGTGGGAAGAGGAGAAATGACCGATACTGTGAAGTGCAGTTGTGGCTACTCATGTATTAAACTTTTTGCCCCTTCCCAGTTTTGTAGCATGAATATGTTGGCAGCCAAAGGGAGAAGATACCTGATGTTTTCAACATGCTTACACTACTTGGAGAGTCCATCATATTGCCTGTGCCAGACTAGACCAGTTAGCTGCCAAGTTGGGCCATGCTTTTAGTTGTATACAAAGGAAAAGAATGAATAATGCTTTGCTTTCTTTTAATTGCATTGCTGGTTTTCTCTTTTTAAAAAAAATCACTATTTATAAAATGTACACTTGCCAAATATGCTTATCTAATTTGCAGCCCTGCTCTTATCTAAATATTCTTTTACGCTAAAGCTCTTCTATCATCTGGGGTCTGCACTGTGTTTTACAAATTCCATTGAAGTCCATTTCATTTCTGTCTCTAACCATGGCACATTTGTCTCTCTTTCCTGTTAACAGAAACAATGCAGGATTACATTCTAAAAAACCCCAAACACCAAAAAATGCTGCATGATAAATATATATTTTAGTCCATCAGGGCCATGGCTGCTAGAGGTTTATGTTGCATCCTGCTAGATGGGAAAGCTGAAGGAGTGTCCCAGATGTCCAAGTCTGTCATGCTTATTTCTTCATTGGGTAACAGATCTCTTACAAACTGGCCCTGGGGGAGAGAGAGAGACAGAGATGTTACCAGCTTCAAATGCTTTATTGATTAAAGAGACTGTCTCATACAAAACAAAGTATTGAGAAGGGATGAAATGCTGTACCAGTTCTGTTTAGGCCACAGAACTATTACAGTCACCTGTTATCCCTTCAGTTCTCTTTATCTGTCATGCAAAATTGCTCATTCAGGGAACAATGGAATGTTCTTTTTATGTCTAATGACTTTTCTCTTTGTTTCTCTGTGAAGAGTTGAGTGTATTCCTACAAGTATTTTTGAAGGCCTGGGTCTTGTCCTCAGAACTTGCCTGGCCCTGCTGTACAGGAGAGTGGAAGAGGGCAGGGTACTGCTGGGGAGATCATCCTGATGCTTAGTGCTGGCATCCCTAGCTGGGCACAGAGGGAAGCGACAGCACCTTGAAAAGCTTTCTGTTTGTCCCTTAAAAACCCAGAGGCAACGAAAAGGTAGATGAGCAAATGGAAACCCTTACTCACATGAGTCTCAGTGCAGAACCTCAGCCAACTTCTCCTCATAATACAAGAAGTTCTCTTGAATGTCTTCCCAGGGCACGAAGTCCTTTGATTCTCCTTCCTCCTGCTCCACAAAGTTCTGCCAAACATATTCAAAGTCTTGAGGCTTCATAATCCTCAGCTTGCAGCCAGCTGCCTTCATTTTCTTCAGGACAGCCTGCATCTCGGGCTCCTCCCACATGAAAAGACGGCTCACCAGGATGGTGAGGTGCAGGTTCTTGTTCTTCTTCAGAATCTCAGCTATTCGTTCTGCACAGGGCACACAGGGGCTGGAGGAGACGTACCAGGTGACATTGTAGCGCAGGCTGGATTCACACTCAGGCAAGATGGTATTAAAGAAAGCATCTTCGGCATGGGCTGCTGCATGCTCATCCTCCAGGTAACCCCGAATGGTCCCTGACTCTTTGCCTTGGGTTTCTACAATATAACATAAGAAGGTCTTGTTCCTGCCTGAGCTATATTCCACATTCTTGAACTGGAATTTGAAAAAGAAGGCAGGGAGGCGTTCCCTGCAGAAAAAGAAGAGAGCAAGAGAAACCCCTTAGTATTTTTAACAGATCCTGTAATCCTTGTCTCAACCTGTATTCCAACGTGACCTTGGGCAAGTCGCTTAATCTAGCATTTGCCTTGGCTCTTCATTGTTAAGACTAGCATAACAATTGCAACTCAGTGAGGATAAGGCTACATGAATATTGGGAGGTCCTGTATACTCTCTTGATTAGTTTGGTTGATTTATTTTTGATGCATCTATCCTAGGAACCCATAATATCTACTGTGAACATATCAGATACAGCTATAAGAGACTCACTCCTTCCATGCATCACGTAGACACACATTTGAGCGTGTCTGCTGCTCTGTGTTGCATAAGCAAGAGAAATGGCTTTCCTTGACTCAAGTTTGTTAGTGCACCTCAAGTCAGGGCTGTATCCCTTGCATTTTAGTCCTAAACCATCACATGGCTCTGCCAGTGCACTATAATCTCCATCTGCAGCATCCTTACCATTATGATTTAAGATTCTGTTCTGTCAGGTGCTCCTCTCCCATCCTTCCCTTCTGCCACAGTTCTAGTCCTGAGCCTTGAGCACATGGCTCTCCTAGATCTGGCCCTCTGACATCAACTGTGCTGAGTTGTGCTCCATTTTGGTTTAATATGGATATGTGAGTCCAAAGAGAGACCTAATATAAGTGCTTCTACTAAAGTCACACACCTGTTTCTGCTCATGCTAGGGATTAATTTGGTCACTCATGATAACCAGCAACTTTCCATTACCATTCTAGGTTTCCAAATTAATTTAATCAGTGTGAATTAATATCTCTGTAATGCTGTTGCTTCTGGTCATTTTCCAATTCAAGTCAGAACAGGGTGTTCTCTGGAATTATTTAGGGAAGGTATAATCCATTCCTTAAGTGTTGAGTCGCCAGAGCCTAGGACCTTTATTTACTAACACAATTGGTGTGCAGAGGAAATTTGATACGCCCTTTCATGGCACCTGCTTGCTTGTGTGACCTTTCCTCAGTTCTACCTGGTGATCCTGCTTAACATTTTATCTGCAGTCATTGCATTTTGTCACAATAAAAATCCACCTTAGTAGACATTGCACATAGGGGGCTCCCACAGTGTCTCATGATGAAATCTCTTGGCAAATGTTGTTGACAAAATGTTATGTGACTGGGTGCGTGCCCACCAGGCGGTGTGAATAACAATGCTTTAAGTAGCCAAAATCCTGTATTGAGAAATCGAAGATAATTGCACATTACACTTCATTCATTACACAGTTAATCCGCCATCTTATTCTTTGCCCTTTTGAGTCTTGGAAGGACCTGTAACCTTAATATTCCTAGTAAGGAAATAATTAATCTTGTAAAACAGTGAGTAAAATATCACTTCCATCCCTGGATCACCTAGCTGCCGAGCAAAGTCTGTTATTTCTGGCTTCTCTGGGGGGCACACTGAGAAAAGGTCAGGAAAGATTCTTAGAGACTTGACCACCTTAGATGAGATAGAAACACTGGTTTATGGAGTGTTTTGTTTTCTTCCTCAATGGGAAAGATGCAATACCTCATGTATAAAGAGGTTCTGGAGAGGGTGGAGGTGGTTGGTGCAGAAACATGGAGAGTCTACTAAAAAATACGATGAATATGTAACTGTTGGAACAACAAGTGAATGTACCATTCATTCACTTCTGAGGACTTAAGTTTAAACCCTGTTTGAGGTCAGAAATGAAAATGAGTTTGGTGACCTCAAATCTAGCCTCATATAAAGCCACCCTATGCTGTTGGTACAATTCAGCACCATTACTGATGCTACCTTTAAGCAAACAACTTGGAAGAGATCCAGAACTTATCTGGATTGCTGCTCAGAAGGACTGAGGTATGTGCTCTGAGGACTGCGTGCAAAGCCTAGTGACTTGGCATCAGGCTATGACAGAAGTATATGTGGGCCTAGGACTCTATAATGGAGATCAGGACTGAGCTATGTGGTCAGACAGGTGTGTAGTTGTCTACAGTGGCTCTAGCTAATGATGTTACATATGAACAAATAGCGTTTTACGCAGAAAATTATTGAAAAGTGCTGTGCCCCTTCAGATGTTGCAGAACCTTAGAATCTAGTACATTTCTTGTTGCACTCTTGGCACATTATTCTAAAAGTGTAAATGCAATTGTTCACAGTTGTTTAATCTCAGTAAGAGGATCTCCCAGAGTACTTTCCCATTAGTTCTAGCTTTGCTGTATATTAATTCTGTTTGTGTCTTCCAAATGAAGTCAAGACCCTTTAAGGAAGCTGGTGCTACTCTACAGCAGGCTTTGGGTAAAGTGAAAACAGAGGAGACCTCCCACCAAACCTGTGTTACATTGGTTTCTAGGGCCCTGGGCAGTGTTAGAGCCTCGCTGTGCTTGGTGCTGAAAAGCACATGCTATAAAAATGTACATAAAGGTGTGAATAGTCTAACAAGGACAAAGATTTTATAACCTCACTTAAAGCAATTGGGCACCAAAAGCTCTGGTTCAGATTGCCTAACTGTGATGCTCTACAGTCCATGCTTAGACTAGGAGGTTTTTTACAAGTATAGAAGTACCAGTATGCTATACCACCAAAAAATGGATGCAACTACACTGGCAAAACTGCAGTTTATACTGGCATAGAAAGGCCACTTTCCCAGGCAACCAGGCTGTGTCAGCAAACCCACAGTGTTCTTGGTGTCACTGCTCCTTAACCGACTATACATGTAAGTCAGCTTGGGGGATCACAACTCTTTACCATCCCAACTGACATAACTGTCGGCAGAAGTCTATAGTGTAGATCTAACCTTAGCAACAGTCTAAGCTGCACTGTACATCTTGTGATTTAGGTCTTTTTAAATCTGCTCTAAGGCCTGCACAAAGCAGTGATTAAAATGATAACTGAGATAGTTAAAATAATGCCTGTGGGGTTCCTGTACAAATGCCACTTGCTGCCACTAGTGTTAATATATAGGTGAAGCAAAATGGTAGCACAGCCAAAGCCTCTGTATTTTGGCTTAAGAGAAGGAAATAAATCCTACCATTTTGCATGTGCTTTGGCACCATGACAGTTGTAGACTATAAATACAGTATTTGCTGTCACTAAGCATGATGCCAATTACAAGCTGAGAAATATGAGTAGACTCTATCTTGCCTGTTCTTGAAACCTTACCTGCCTGATGCATTTGGATTCAAAAGGCAACTTGAAGGATGATGGAGGCCTGATCCAAAGCTTAGTGAAGTCACTGGAAAGTCTCCCACTAATTTCAGTAGTCTTTGCATCAGACTTTGGTAGTCTCTATCTGTACTCAAGAAAAGAGGGCTGGAGGAACTGAGGGGCTAGCTAAACTAGGGAGAGTTACACGTATATAACATCTGCTGTAGATGTACTGCCCAAAGGCAAGCTGTCTTTTGTCCTGGTCTGCATTATGAGCTTGCTCTTGTGCACATCTATGGAAATTCCCCTAATTTAGAAAACCCAGAATATATCTAGCAAGATTACTTTTCAACATATTTCTCTTCGCAACATTTTGACCTTGCTCCTTGTAGATTAGATGACTTGAAAATACCTCATTAAGGACCAGTCCTGTTTCTTTTCAAGCGAATGGTGAAACTCCCACCATATTCATTAAGGAGCAGGATCAGACTATAATTTAGTATAATGCCTCTCTCCCCTAGATTCAATGAAAGCCCTTTTCTATTTTGTTCCTTGAGTCTAAGAAATTAACGTTTCTTGGAGAACTGCAAACTTCATGGGGACAGAAGTTGCGCCGGTTTAAGTGATCAGAAACTGATTTAAACCTGTAACAGAACAGAAGTACAGTGCATATAAACTGTTTTTTTAAGATAAACCTGGTTGAATGTAGTACCAGACTTAACTGATTTGGGTCAAACCAATTTATGAAACTTCTGTTCCAGGCCCCTTCTTGGTTCAAGTTAAATCACAGTCCCCCAGCAACCCAGCATGGCTTTCTAGCCCTGGGCTCAGCTTGGCTGTCTGCTCCAGCAGAGAAGGGTTGGGGGAGGGAGGCAAGGACTGCCCCCCCGGCCAGGCAAACCCTGGCTGGGGCCTAGGGCCAGGGAGGGGGGTTAAACACCTCTTCCCTGCTCAAATTGATTGCTGGCTGTGACTGGACTACAGATCACAGAGGCACCTGGAAGCAGCCCCTGCCTGTTCCTGGAAGCAGGAAGAGTCCTGTTGCTGTGAATCTGGACTGCCATTCCCAGAGACCTTGGGGGCAGCAGGAAGAAGAAGAGAACACATAGCCCATTCTGGCTACATGCCAGAGAGCCATGCTCTAGCGTCCCCTGGGCTTCTGGCCTGAGCCACTGCAGACGTGGCTGCAATTCCTGAATCAAAAGTAAATGTGTGTCCAGTTGTCTCAGTTTAATCTCTGCAGCTTAGACTGATCTGCAAAGAGTGAATTGCTTCAGCCTTGGGCTTTTTGACTGTCTATACTTAGCCCATGACTTTTGCTCAGAGATCATTTTTGATTCCTTTTGTAATCAAAGAGTTCATCCTAGCTGTGTTCGATCAGCAGAAGCCATCCTCCCCTTTTTTCAGAGACAGGTTTCTAAAGCCACAAGCAATCATTTTAAAATAATGCAACGTTATACACTTGTTTAAAAATGTACCATGTCATAGTCACATGCAAATTAATTTCTCGCTTAAATCTGTTGACTTCAAGAGAGTTACACTATGGGATAATATGACTCTGTTTTAATGAGCTATTTGAATTGTAAGGCCAAAACCCCTTGAAGTCAGACTAAAGAGTCCTATTGATTAATCAGATGTTAAGTCAAGTCCTCCAATGAAAGCCTATATAAAATCTGTGTGTCCTGTCATCTGTGAAACAGACTGAGATTACCTAGTCTCCTAAACAAAATCTGTCTTCATAGCAACAAGGAATATCTAGCATAACACTTTACTTCCAGTAAAGAGGCCTGTAAATGAAGCTAAAGGCACTCTTCAAAGGGCGTAAGCAGCTGGCTGACAGTTTAGAAACCCTTGCTCACTATGGATACAGAGGCAACGAAGTCCAGAGTGCTGCTGACATAATGTAAAATCTAATATATCAAGAAGGATCAACTTAATCCCACCTAAATCAGAGCAGTGTGGACAATCTAGCACAAATGTGTATTTCAAACATCTGCCCTGGGAGGACACAACTAAGTCCTTGTCACAACACCGCATAGTTTCTGTTCCCAGCAACCAAAGGTTGTGCTAGGTGTCAATGGGCATGTTTACACATGCACATTTACTGTGCAGTAACTGAAATTACTGCTTACAGTGGGTACTCAGCTACACATGCACGCCTATACTACGCAGTAAATATGGCAACTTATGCCAATTTGAGCATAAATTTGATACCTGTGTCATGCAGGTATCAAATCTATGCCCAATTGGTTACTGTGTAGCAATGCACACGCCTTTGTAGATGCCCAATGTAAACGCCTTACTACACAGTAACTCTGCGTGTGCGGACTGACTTGGGACTAACTTTCGTCCTAAGTCAGTCCACGCACAGCGTTAATGCACTTTAATACCTGCATATGTAGATGCTGGCCTATTCCCACTTCCTGCACAGTAAATTTAAGCCGGTGTAAATGCACATGTAGACATGCCCAGTGAGTCTGTGAACTCCATCATCAAGTGACTGAGCAGTAAAAAAAGAACTACATGTATGAACACCCTGCATCCACTCTGACAGTAGATAGTATGACCTCTGAACTATAACATGTATTTCAGACACTCACAGTAATTAATTATGATATTTTGCATTTCTCTAGCACTATTTATCCCAGTGGCTCAAAGCAGTTTAGAAACAATTAAGCCTGACAACACAACCTGGAAACAGCTAAAGTACGCTGATGAGTAAAGCAGGTCCTAGCCCTGATACTTATTTACTGTCTGATATTGAGCAAGTCTCAAATCCTCTCTGGGTAACGATTTCTATACTGCTTAAAATTAAGATAATATATACTCACTTTTGAAAGAAAGACGGTGTATGAATGCAGTTACCCCCATTTTAGAAGTGGGGAAAGAGATAAGAAAATAATCTGTTGCTTCAGAGTTACTGAAACAGTCTGGCAGGGCCAACAAATAGAAACCTGGAGCACTGACTCCTGTTCCCTTATTCTGTTCCTAAGTGTCCCTTATTCTGTTCCCATACGTCATGGATGGATGCCAGAAGGAGAAATCAGCCTGTGCCCTATCATATGTTATTCTCTGACTTATTAATATGAGCAAATATTTAGTGTCTCAGTGACTGAGCTGGTTACTTTTGTGCTCACGATTCTTTGCTCCAGTGTTCTCACAAGACTGGGCTACAGCAGAGAAAGCAAAAATACTCACGGCCATTGGGATTCCCTTTGCCAAAACAGCTCACAGCATAACACACATACACACACACCAGTAATGCACACATGCATGCACACATATATAGATGAATGCCTCCTTGAATAAGCATATATAGACACCAAACTGTCATCATTTTCCTCACTGTCACCTGCTAAAGCAGCTGGTAGTTCAGCTTAGCTGCAGCTTGTGGGACATGCACAAGTTCAAAATTGCCTGTCTATTTTTGCATGTCTCCTATGATCTTCATTAAATGTTTGTCTTGCCCTTTATAAGCTCCTTAGATGCTGTCAGAAGAATCTTCTTATTAGGCTGTATCAGGCTTCTTTGATTGTGTTTTTTTTTTAATTAAACATAAAACTTGTACAAAAAAATTGCAGACAGATCATTAAAAAGACTATTAAAGGAAACATACTTGGAGCAGTGACAATATAATTGCATTTGGCACCTGTATCGTTTATCTGGGGATCTCAGAGCACTTTACAGAGGTAGGGAAATATAATTATCCTTATTCTGCAGAGGGGAAACTGAGGTACAGAGGCATTAAAAAGGAAATTTTGAGAAGCACTTAGGGCAGTTAGGCAATGGGAATTGGGCACCAACTAATAATTCTTCCATTAAGAAACTTGCTCAGATCACATAAAGGTAGGGTAGGGAATACCACATAAGCCTCCCGGCTTCATGCAATCCATGCTGTAACTACGAGTTTAGAAATAGAAACACTAGAAAAGAGAAAAGCTATTTTTAATCCTTTTACAAATAATTGGAATGTTTCAAACATAATTCATCCAGACTGCTGTGCTGAGTATCTAGACTATTCCTTAGTGATTTGTCAGTACTGCAATAAAACTAAAAGCTTCAAGCTTTTCTGAAACAGAAGCCTCTGGGCTCAAGAATGCCAACTGGGTGGAATACATTTGTTCTTTAGTTTGTGGGCACAATGATAATTATAATATGAACTTTTGGGGAAGTTGCTATAAGGCAGTAGGCAATGACCTCTAGAGTCTAACTGTCTAGGAAAGAGAAAAGCCAATTCAACGGTACTTTCAATGAAAAATAAACAAGCTACAGTTTTTAGTTATAAAGACCTGATGCAAAACCAGTGTTTCATGACTGTCTCAAGAGCAGCCATTCACTAATGGCCAGAGCCATGCTGAGCAAATAGATGACAAAAAATTTACAGTGGACCCAAACAATTTCTCTTGTAACAAGGCCTCCCACAGCCAAGGAGGAGGGGTGGGATTTGCCATCACCATGGAGCATTTCCTTTTCACCCTGTTATGAAATGTAAATGAATGCATCACCGTGAATCCTGTTGAGTTTACATGGCAGCACTCAGCTGAGCTATAACAATGGAAAAAGGGGTTTAACATCCCTAAAAAGGGTGACTGGTTTTTTTCCATAACCTGGAATCCTTGGAGCTGCAGGTAGCAGCATTACAAACATGGCTGGGTATCATATCTGAAATGCTTGAACCCAAGACAGCATAACTGAGCACAGATGATTGGGCTTTTAAATTAGCAAGTTACTAATGATTAAGTTATCCATTAGCAGGATAACTGGCTCTGCTAGCTAAAAAATTGCTAATAACTAAAAAATCCAAATGGGGACCACATCCAGGAGAGGCACATAGAGAGGGAGATTCCAACCTGCAGGCACAGGCCTTTCAAATTCAAACGTATCTTAATATGGGCAATTAAACACTGGGGTAAATTAGCTTCTTGAGGGTCCTCTGGGATTTCCCTATCATCGATTTGGTTCCCCATTCCTCATCCTCCACAGCCTAGCATGTTGTCAATAAGCCAGTCATGGTTTCATAGTTTCTAGGGTCGGAAGGGACCTGAGCAGATCATCTAGTCCGACGATCATCAGAGGAGAAACTGGCTTGGCTGTTGTTGGAGTTCAGCAGTTAGCCAGAGGTAGATTGTTGGGAGCACTCCTCAAATATCATTGCAGTGTGCACAGAACAAATACTTACATACCGATGGGGAGGAAGGAACGCAAGGCATTTCTTCTCCAAAGGGTCTGAGCAGGTGAGTTCCAGAGACTTAATGGTCTTGTCTCGCTTGACAGCCAATGTGTAGAATTTAATAGTCATGTAAATGAAAAGCTGTTAGCACCAGCAGAGTGCACGTTGGCATTATGCAACTGATCCCAACTGTACCCCTAGCAAATCCCTGTCTAAGGTTTTTGCTCCTGACTTGCAGAAGCCCCTACTATTCTAGTCGCTGGTCCTCACCCACTTTTGCCAATGTGTTTAGTCATCATTTGAAATGTCTATTCAAGCCTTAGGCCCTCACACAGCTCCACCAATGGACCTTAATCACAAGCAATTACTTCCCTGTTATTCCTGCCATCCTCTCTCCCTTAGCCGCACCAAAGCAACGCACTCAGAACCTGCTATCGCCAGGAGTCTCCACACACAGGTACATCTCAACCCTAGTCCCTACTATTCTCATGCTTCACCTCTCCTGAGAAGACAATTTGTCAAATACTGTAGTGGCCCCATCATTTAATGAATTATCTGCAAAGCACAAGAACACCAGGAAGCTTCCTTCATATGTGATCAGTGTTCATGCTCCTATCCAACTCTTTAGAGTTAAGAGGGCATCTAGAAGATATTGCACCATTACTTTACATTTCTAGTTTTAAGTGACAGAAAGCAGGGCTGAGAAATCTACCTGGACACACTGAGTGACCAGAAGCAATCACTGAGCATTGTATTGACTCTCTGATCTATATGAAATGGGTTCTGTGAGCTTAGCTCACTCCTAGCGGACAGATGTCTACAGCATAAAAAGCCATCTGTATAACTGGCTCAAAGTCTCATTTATTGCAAGTTTCAGTAGAAAGGCAAATGATTACATGCAGGCTAATGTACTGTACCATCAGAGCCTCACCAAAAGAGATGGAACCCCTTGCTGCATGGCAGGTGAGGAAACCATCACCATTTCTGACCTGAACTTACCCATTCTATGGTTAACGGTAGGTAGACACTGGGCCATAGTCACATTGTGTTTGTTTAAGGAAGTGCATCTGTTACAGTCAGAAACTGAGATCAATGTGGCACCTTGTTACTGAAAATATTTGTGCCCCATATGTCCTTGAATCTGCTCTGTAGGTTTTATGGACCAAAAGCTTTTGTTTGCTGTAGTTTTATGGAGCTGCATAGTTACATATGGGAGAGAGCTGGATTCTATCCTAATTCTTGTGTCTTCATCAGAATTGCCAGCTAAGCACTGACTGGAGAATCTTTATTGCTGCTGCTGCTAAGATAGGCAGTAATATCCAGATAGATTTTCAGACCCTGCATTGAAGTTTGCAGCAAAGGCTATAAATCATGTCTTGCTTTAATAATTGAGCACATTGGCTTGATAACCACTGAAAGAGAGTAAAGGTAGAACTACCTAATGTTATTTTTAGAGTGTCATGTCTCTGGTTATAGGTTATACTGTAAATTATTTACAGCTCCATTTAGATATGACATTAATAAAGATATTTGAAAGGGTTAGGGACAGCGGATTAGACAGAGAGACGTATTTTCCTAGATGTCCCTCAGATATCATTAATGCATAGTCACTTGACTATTGATTCATCACTAGTCCATCCTCCTATTGTCTGTATGGTTAATTATAATAGAACTGAATAAGAACAGTTTTAGACATAGCGGTTTGGTTTTTAATAAGAGCTAAACATTCAGAAATGGAACCAAAATGTCCACAGAGCTCTTCTTCCATTCGGACACTTAAATAGGTAGACAGGTCTCTCAAAGATTTCAGCATTCTCCCTGCTGAGTAGATTTGAAATTCGGGCTATTAGTGTCACAAAGGGAGCTCATGAGACCTGAGCAATTTAGCAAATTGTCCACTATTTTGGTGCCTGATTTATGAGCTAAGCTCAGCCTCGACTGCAGGTGGTGAGCCTTTACAGGTTAGCAAATCTATCCCCTGTAGTCAATTAAGCAGGTACAGCCCAGCATTTGGTATTTTCTTAAGCCGCTGACAAAGCAGTTTACATTGGCCCGCTCCAAAAATTGAAATGAGGATTTAAATATTTCCCAAGGGCTCCATTCTTCCACCTTTACATGGAATAGTATTTTACCTAATAGGGGGTCCCATTGAAATCAGTGGAACTACTTGCATAGTATGCACATTTGTAAAGGTGGCAGAATCAAGCCTATACAATATAAAATAGATGGATCCAACCATTTAGTTGCTGATTTGAATCTAACTCTCACAAATGGAGTGAAACTCCAACAAGCGTCATCCAAACTGCATGTTCAGCCAGAGACAAGATTGCAACTTATGCCATTTCAACAGCGTTTAAAAATCTCTTTCCAGTGTTGCACTGACCCCAGGCTCCATCCATAATTACCTAGTATCAAGCCTTAGACAGAAACCTCACCCTGTTCAGATCAGTCATGAACCTAAGGGAGTCACTGCTGGCTTACACTCTCATGTTTCTTTAAACTTAAGATCACGCAATAGTATTTCTTACCCTGACACAATTTCAAAGGGGGGCAGTTCCTCCAGTTCCTTCTTCTTCCTCTCCTTCTCCTTTTCCTTCTCCTCCTCAGTCAGCTCTGCATTTTCAGGCTCCGGCTCACCGTTCTGGGTGTTTTCAGGGTTTTCCTGCTTTTCAGCCATCTTGCTGGCTATGGCTGTACCAGGTTAAGATCACTACGAAAGAGCAGGAGCAATGTCCGTGAGCTGTCAAGGAAGAGAGACAGCACAGGGTGAGGGGAAAAAAGAAGCAGGGAGTTCCAGCAACAGGCAGAGTTGTCAGAAGCTAAATATGGAACAAAAGCAGCAATGACAGAGACTGGATTGGGTAGGATGACCAGAGGACTCTCAGATGTCTCCTCCTGTGCTAAGGCCTTTTAACGATCCCTCTCGCTCCCCTTTTTAATTTAAAGTGACGAATTCATTGTGGGCGGGTAAAGTCATGGATGGAAAATCCTGCAAACAGAAGTTGCCTATTTATCCACACAGATGGCAGAAAGCTGGCAAGGGGCAGGAATATTCCCCCACTGCCTTGGTTTGCCAAAGCACTATCAGCCTGACCTTGGAGGACCACCGTTCTAGCAAAGGTGGGAGTGGAGAGGAGGAATCCCCCGTCACTTCTATTTAAAAAGCTGGAAAAGTACATCCATTCTAACCCATGTTTCCATAGAGGGAACGTTGTGAACTGAGGATCCCACTCAAGTCCACGGCATAACTTCCACTGATGTCAAAGAAGCCAAAATTTTCATTCCAAAAGTTTTGAAGTCAGGCCCTGCATAGTTGTGGGCTGTGTTGATTTACACCAGTTCAGGATTTGTTTCTCATTCTCCACAATTTTTGGAGAGCTACTAGGCATAGACACCACTCCTTCCTGAATGTCCTGAAGGCCCGTAGTGCATGTAGGTGCTGCTACAGAGATCGATAATGATAAATTATCATCAGTTAGCAATTATCAATTAGGAGGCTGGACTCGATGATCTTCCGAGGTCCCTTCCAGCCCTAATGTCTATGAAATCTATGAAATAATGAAACGATTCCAATTTCTCCATTATTTAATGGTTTTCTCCAGTTCTGCTGTTGCCATGAGTGTGGATGCTGGATTGGTAATTCCCTCAGGTGGAAGGCAGACTAGCAATCAAGAGACTGGACAAATGGGGACCAGTGTTGGGGTTGAGGATCAGGACTGGAGTGTGCCTGTGGGGCCTGAAGGTTGTACAGAGGCAAGTAGCTGTGGGGCTGGCAAGTGGGGTCGAGGACTGATATGTACAGTGCATGACAGGGAGAATACTGGACTGACCCAGGAGAAGTTCTCTTATGGTGCTGTCTGTACTTTGTCTGGGCCACTTCAGTGTGGAATTCCTCCATAATAAAAAGCCCAAGAAGGCTGCAAAAGTTTCCATTAGCACAAATTTGGGGTGTCCAGTTGGTCCACTGAGTCAAATGGACCCTCCTAAGCAAAAGACTATGGTAATTTGGAATGCAACCCCCAGAGCTGTCTGGTTTTCATGTAGTCTCTAGAAAACCTTATTTTTTCCTGTTGACCATCGTATGAGACTTGGCCACAAAAACATCTTGTTCTGAATTTAAACCACTTAATTCAAATCCAAGGTGTTCTTAGAACTTGAATAAAGATTCTTCTTTGGAAGTCATCCTGACATGGCGTTAGGATGGAAAGAAATAGGACATTTGTAGATGCTGTGAACTTGTGTTTTACCCCTCCAGAATCTCTTATACTAACAATCATCTCAATTTTTCCCAGCATCTTCAAGAATCCCAAGGCCCTTCACAACGCTTCACATGCAGCACCCCTGAAATGCAGCCACCTCTGAAGCAGGGAACATCGAGCGCCTTCTTACACCACAGTGTTTGCTGAGACCTGGTAAGAAATAGTGATTTATTTGATGACTTGATACTGGGGGTGGACTGTGTTGTGACAACGGGATAATAAAGGATTTAAAAAGTTCCGAGGCTGTCCGTCCATGAGACATACATCACTTTTTTATGTTGCCTCATAGTTCTTTAAAAAAAAAGTTTGGAATACTTTTCCTGGATCAAGAGCATAATATTGTTTTTCCCCTTGGCTGGTAACTATGTTCAAATTCCAGGTCCCCTGCCCAATCACTTTCACCTTTGACATTTCAGGGCGTGAGTTTTGGGATGGGAATCCTCTGCTCTTCCCTTTCCTCCCTGTTGTCTAAAAAATCCCATCCCCTCTTCCGTCCCTCTGACCCACTTTTTTTATTTTTGGAAGCTCTTGACTGCTAGATTAAGCAGGACCCATCACTCTTGCAGCCTTTAGCTTTCACTGGCCCGGTCAAGCTGCAACGATCAATGCTGAGCTCTAATCTAATCTCTGGAATGCAGTGCTGCGACTCTGTTGCTCTCCAGCCATTCCCCAGCTGCTGCACAGCTCCATCTAGGGCAGTGCGCTAAATACTCACAGGCCACCCCCCATAGCCTGTGCCTGGGCCAAAAATATAAAGGGACGCCACTGTGATGTGGTCAGTCTGACAATGGCATTAAAACCTTAGCAAGGAGAAAAGCTTTGATCAGTTTTGTCCGGTTTTTTTTGACTAGCCATAGCTCCCCGCAAGTGTATGTGTAATTGCACGTAGCGCTGCTGAGCCCTGCGTATCAAATTGCTTTACCTTCAGCTAACTGCATGAGGGTATGTGTTCAGCAGATTTGTCAGATGTACAGTTATCCTCACTATGGGGCCATCCCAACTTTGGTCAACTAAAGTCAATATGCTTTCCAATCGGTGGGTGTGTCTACATGTGAGATTAAAGCACATGAATAAATTCCAGAGCTTATTGCTCTGGCGTTTTTTGCTCTGGGCGCACTCAGGAGCAAAACACTCTAAAGCATATTGCTCTGGAGTTCATTTGTGTGCAGCATGTGGTGCCCAGTCAGAGCAACCTGGGCTGACAGGGGACCTGGGGGGTCAGCCTGCCAGGCCTGCCAGCCCAGGCTGCTCCGGCCAAGCTCCACTTTCTGTGGAGTGGCTGGTTGCTTCAGTGTGGGGACTGCCTGCCACCAGCCCCACACTGAAGCACCCTGTGCCCCAGCCAACCTGCTCAGCATCTACACATGTGCTGATGCACATGAAAAAACTCCGCAGCAGGGTAGTACTTGTACTGCTGCAGAGTTTATTGGTTTCACGTGCCCTAATAGGAGTGCGGGTATAGATGCCAAGACATTTACTGCACAAGTAAGTAGTCAACTTTGCAATAAATGTTTCATGTAGACACACTCAGTGTGTCTTTCTCAGGCACTTTCCTTTCCTTATAGTTCAATGTTTTCTTTCTTTACCTATGAATACAAAGCTGGTCTGGCAGTCCCACACAGTGATGTCTCTCTCAGTTTAGCTCCAGAACTGGCACAGTAGATCTGGAGTATCAATGGGTCAGCCCCAGCAAAGCTACGAGATACAGGAGGAAGCTGAAGGACAGGATTTGGGTATGCTGGGGATAGGGACCTATGACAGGAAGAGGAGTGGGGTTACGTATCGGGAGTGAAGGGCATCAACATTAATGTGCAGAATCTTGTCTAGAATAACAGGGATGTGGCAGGTCAGCAATGAGGGGCACTGGCAAAGTCCTGGTTGGTAGCAGGGGCAGGACAGGGAATGGTTGCAAAAAAGATGTAAGAAGGGAACCTAAGGTGGCCTCCAGTTCTGGGTAGGAGCTGGACACTTGATTCTTTGGTTTGGGGGGTTTCTGTCTCTGAGTATGAGGCTACATCCATTGAAGTCCATAAAGAGTTTTGCCATTGATGTCAGTAGGAGCAGCATCAAGCTGTTACATGCATCAGCTACAGAAAGAGCACAATCTTTTTTTAAATATTTGTCTCCTAGAGAAAAATTATTATGCACATGCAAACCCTTGGACCATTCTCCCAGTCAGGCCAATAGTTTTTTTTTCTGGAGTCAAACTATGTGCACGTGGCTGTTATCCTGTTACAATCGTGAAGATGACATCTTCTACCAAGGTCTTCCCCACTTAAGCCTCTCTTCAAGACATATACTCCCAAAAAGTCACTCATCAGTGGGCAAAGGGTTATTCAGTTCTTATTTGGAGGCCAGATCTCGGGGCTTTGTGTTTGTCTGCAAGAACTGAGAGAAAAGGAGAGCTGCCTATTAGATCAAACTTCTGATCCGCCAAATCCAGTATGCCGTCTTTACCGGTGGTGGCTGATATCTGATGTTTTACAGATAAGCAGCTACTCCCTCCACATCAGCTGGTCAGTTATGCTTTGCTGAGGAGGAAGAAATGAAAAGAAAATATTCCTTCCTGATGTAAAGGATCAGCTTATGCCCTAAAGCACAGGATTCAGTCACTATATTTTTAATTGCACAATTTGAAGGGGAGATTCAAAAGACTGGGAATGGGGTAGAGGAGACCTGGCTGCAAAGGATCTTGCTAAGGACAGGGTGTTTCATTGCATTCTCAGACTGGAGGAACATTTTTGGGCAGATCCAAGAGTGAAATAAGACCGTGGCTGTGTTAGTTATAGCTCTTTATCCCAAGGGGACAGCTGGTGGTAGTAACAAAACATCTCCCTAGATACATTGTCTGGCAGCAATCCCCTTTCTGCTTTTTCCAGCTGTAACTACCGTTACAGGATAAATAAATAAAGTCCTGTTGACAGTGATGTCAACAGAGCCAGCTTTCCTTCCCCCAGGCCCCTTGGCAGCTCCCTCCCTTTTCCCCCTGTGGGACCATGGGACACAGATTTCAGAGGGTAGCATAGCACGTCAGAGTGAAAGGGAAGAGAGATGGAGAGTCTGGGGGCATCCTGATCCCCTGTAATAAACCTTCTCTGCTTGAGTGCAGGAGCCTGGTTTCCTGGCATCTCATCTCCATATCACCCTGGCATTGTCTCCTTTCTTGGCCATCTCAGGAGATTTGAATCTAATCTTATTTATCGTGTCTATATTGTGCTTTTCACTGTAATGTTTGGGTGTTACATAGAAGTCTCAGGCAAGCAGACAGACACATTGACAGGCTGAGCCACGAAAACTGAACCTCTTCCCTTGAGTCTGTTCCTTCAGCACAGAGAAGTGGTTTATTTTAAGAACAGCATGGCAAGGAGTTTGCATAAGAACTGCCTGTGCTGGGCTTGCTGGGCCAACTTCTGCCCTCAGCTAGAAGGGTGCCATCCATCATGGCTCTCACAGTGTTGAACCAGGGGAGCTTAAATCAGAATATGGCCCTTTCCGTGGGTGCATGGAGTCCTTCAGTCTCCAGGACTTTTTATTCTATTCTATTCTATTCAGGTGTGCAATGTGCTCATCAGTGTAGCTTCTGAGGGCCTTCCAGTAGGGCAGTGTGACTAACATCTGTCACTTATTTGTTCTCACAGCCTCTCCCCAGACAGAGGAGAATACGCAGTTGGCTGGTTTCTTGTGAAATGCACATGCACACACACACACACACATGCACACCAGACATGCTGCTCTATGTCTGTGTTAGAGAAGGAAGGACACAGATACGCACCTTGCAGTTGGAGCTCAAGGTGGCAAGGTTGGGGATGGTCCTTGACTTTCTGCAAGCTTGTTTCACAGTCTTGGGCAGACCCCAAGCATAGTGTGTCTCCTGCACAGAGCAGCTTTGTTCTTATTGTAGAAAACTCCCGTGTGCTGCCATGCCTCTTTCAGCAGCACTAACAGAAAATGTTGCTTTTAATCATTCCAGGATCCTGAACTGCCTCTGCTGTCTCCTCCCTGATGGACGGTAGTCCCTTTGCTGCTTGTCAGTTTTACAGGGAGGAGTCAGACAAGCAAAGCAGTGTTGGGAGCCATGCAAACAGAAGGGATACCTCCAGGAGGTGAACGTTTGGGAGTGCCGCCGGTCCCAGAAAAGCCCTTCCATAGGTGTGCCACAGATTCAGAGCTTGGCATGAATTTTCTGTGTCCATGACTGGCACAAATATGAGGCATCTCAGGGTGTGTCTACACTGTAGCAGCACCAATAAGGATTATCCTGAGAATACCCCATCTACCTGCTCCCACTCACACATTCCAACACTAGAAATGTAGCAATAAGGAATCTCTAGAAATGTCCTCTCAAGATTGCTCTTGAGATCTTGGTTGCAGATGTGCTTGAGAGAAGACTCTGCACTTTTTGCTTTAATTTTTTTTCAGAGACAGGATATGGGCAGAATACAGTCGCATTTAGGCATCTAAATCCACTCAGGGGTGTGTGCAGACAAGCATGTATGTGCAGGGGCTTGTGTTTCCCGCAGCACAAATAGCAGTGGCACATATTTGTGCTGCTGCTTTGTGCCCCAGGGTACACCCCTGCACGCACACTCCAGTGTGCACCAAATTGTCCCAGGTGCAGTAGAGGAGGCTGGGGCCAGCACCTGTGCTGGCCCTAGCAGCCTTACCTGGGGGCCTGGGGGCCTCCTGGGGCAGCAGCATTGCAGATCTGGCCACACAGAGCCTAGCTGGCAGCCAGAGCATGGTTCTGGATGGCCAGGCTCCATTTCTGGCAGTCCATGCTGCTACCACATGCACTACACTGCTTTTTTTTTAACACTGGGATCTCCCGGTGTCATATTGTGGTGCTGTGCTGCAAATGAGCAGCACAGCAAATAGGTGCACGTGCATGCTTGTCTGGATGCACCCAGGAGGTCTAATGGAGTAGGATGTTGCCCTAAGTATCCAAGTGAGGTCTTACTCCACTCTGCTACGGTTCTTTAGAAACCTTCCATATGTCTACTTCTCTAAAGTGCCTTATTTTAGCCATAAGACTAAGTCATAAAAAATGGCAAAGACCCACCTGCTTTTTTGCATTAGTGGTGCTTTATGGATTGGACAGGGTGAAATTGGATTACACCAGACACTTAGACGCCTAATAGGTGGAAGAGGATCTGGCCCTGGGGGCCTCTGATTGGTCGAAACAGTCCTGGCGAGAAGGCAGTTCAGTTTCAAGCTACACAAGCTCGTTCCTGCTGCATCACTTCTGCAGCTTTGCAGGGAATCCTAGCCTCTGCAAATCCCAAGAGACCTGTACAGACATCAATAAATTGCAGTTCACAGCCAAAGAACCCAATGTGCTGCTTGTCATACTCAGCTGGGAAATCACTGAATGAGACAGGGGATTGGAAAAGAGTCTGGTTGTAAAGCAGAAAGCTTCTGTTTACTTGTAAATATCCAAGTAACCAGCAACACAGGACGTGCCCTTTTGGCTAAGATCAAGCAAAGGATCAGCTTATCTGATGCAGCTTCATTCTGGAAGGGCTGGCAGGAGGCACAAGGGAGGGAATCATCATTAGACCAAATGATCTGAGATGTGTCACCTCTCTCTAAATGCCATAGTCCTATAACTGGTGCATGGCCTGTGTCTGAGTCAGTGGTGAAATCATGCATGTCATAATGTTCCCCTTCGAGAGTTACAGTGCTCTTTAACTCAGGAATGGAATTGCCGTGTCTATTCCACAAGCTGGTTCTGGGAAGCTCAGTAAAATCCTCATCCCGCATGCCTGCTACTGTGATATGGATTGGGCCTGCCAGCTTCCTGGTTAATGCTGGCACAGACTTTCCAGTATCAACTCTGGGATTCTCTGCAGAAAAGATCCCCCCTGGAAAGGCAGTGTGATACAGGGAATAGGGGAGTGGAGTGAGACAGAGTAGAGCATAAATGTTGCCCCCATTACACTGACTTCACTAGGCATAAATCCAATGCCAGGTTATATGCCTAGCTCTGGCACAACCTTGTTATGTGACTACAGGGAAGTGACTGCACCTCTCTGTGCTTCTGGTTTCCCTTCTTTCGTATTATTTAGACTGTGACTTCTTTAGAGTAGAGAAAGTCTTTGTACCCAGCCTTCATATAGTGCTTACCAGAGGAGATGACCTAATCTTTAAGCATTATCAGAAGATATGTAAGATGTTCTTCTTCTGGCTGGCTTTGAAATGCTATTAAAAGAAAGTTATTTTATGCAGAGGGTTTTACTGCACTTGCCTCAGTAACACATAACTGAAATTACTTTAAAAATATTAATATAATGTATTATCACAGCTTAATATTGCTAAGTGATTTTCTGCTGCCAGGCATAATATTTCAGACCGTTTGCCATTTGGACTGCCCATAAGCAAATGCAGGAGCAAAGAGAAGCTCTGAGTAGATTTACAGATGAACAGGAGCTGATGGAGAGATACAGCTCTACTTGCTCTAACTGGAGGACAGTGGGATTTGTGATGCAGATTTTCAAAAAATATTCCTTCTTCATAGTCCAAACTTTCAACTTGTTCTGTCATGGGTTGAACAACAGGGGGAAGTCTGTTAAAATGTTACCAATATTTGCCAATTTTATTTTTTTTTTAAATCACATTTGACCATTACTGCTAGCTGTCCTTCGCAGGATTTAAGTGAAACTGGAGAAGCACGGAAATAAGATGACTCTTGGTATTCCTCATATCATCGCTAGATGGGGCTCTGTGGATTTCCTATTTCCTCCGAAACAGCCAGGCTAAAAAAGTCAGATTGAATCCAAAGTTGTCTTTAATAATCCATCTTAACTCAGCTAAATTGGATCTTCCAAATCCTGATACTATTTTCCCTTTAAAAAGAACTAATTTATGTCTTCGGCTTCCTAGGAATGTGGCTATCTGGAGGTACAGTGTCATTGTCATATCTAGATGTCACTGTAAACAAATTGCAAAGAAAATAGTAAGGATCCCCACAGCTTTTAAAAAAATAGAATAATAGCTTTTAAATATGATAGTTTGTGATTCGTCTATAGTCCCACAGTTTTTTTCTTATAGTATGCATCTCACACCAGATCCTGGGGTGTTTACAGAGCTTTTACTTAGAGGAAATTGTGGCTGTGTGCTTAGTGAAGTAGCCCTAAGTGAAAGTGCCCATCCAGCCCAAGAGAAAGAGTGATGGGCTGGCTCAAAGATAACTGCCGGTCACAGACTTGTTTTGTGGCTGTGCAGTTCACTCTGGGCCTAATTTTCAGAGGTGCCAAGCATCCACAGCTTCCATTCATGTTAGCTTGAGTTGGAAAGTGTTTAGCAGGTCTGAAGTGGACATCCCAAAAGAGAGAGTCCTTTGGAACGGTTCGGGAAAGGGTCCTTTGGAAAGTTTGGATCATACTGGCATAAAAGAATAGCTCCGTGTCTTCTAATAGGGAAAGAAAATCCCTACTATCTCTAAAGTATGATCCCTTCAGAGACATTTCCACTGCTAGCCGTTGCTTTTAGGAGGATCCTGTCCTGTCGTGATAGCACCTCTTTTCTTCCCTGTGGAAATGCGCATTTGTTATCTGTACACTAACTCAAGAGTGTATCTGGTGCCAGAAGTTTTGCCCCCCACAAGAACTAGTCTGCAGCAAAGCTCTGAATAAGCAATCACAAAGAAATCCAGCATTGGTCTTGATTCAGGAATCTCTGGATGAAAGTCTCTGGCTTGTTTTATGTAGGAGGATCACAGAGGCCCCTCAGATTCAGATTGTAAGGCCAGAAGAGACCTTGGAAGATCATCCGGTCCAGCCCCCTGCAGCAAGCTGGGAAGGTAACTGGGGGTCAAGTGACCCCAGCAAGGTGACTGTCCAGTCTCCTCCTGGCCTTGAAACCTCAGAAATCCATCCACTCTAAGTGGCCTACTGAGGAGTGAGCTTTTTCTCACCCAAGTTCAGTGGATTCCTTGGAAATGCTGTCATTTCTCCTTTTCTCTGCAGTCAGTGAATAAGTCTGGGGCTCTTGCCAGGATCCCACAAAACTTTTATATCCCTTTTGCAAGCCCAGTGCCACAATCAAAAGAGATACTACTATTTTTAAGACAAAGACATCATGGTTTTATTAAAAGCCACTACAGTTTCTTTACATTAGCAGTTAAGAATACAATACCCAAAATAGCCACAGTCTCTTCACCATCCCTTACAATCAGCTGCCAGCAAAAAAGTTCCATCTATTTAATACATTGCTTCTATTTCATTAATTAAAAGAATAGCAAATACTCTCTCTACATACATTCAGTTTAAGGCTCAGCTCAAGCAGAAGGAAAGGTCAGAACAGGGGAAGGGCAGAGAGTGCAATGGACCCTCCTTCAAGAAGCACCTTGGCACAGATCATGGTTAGGGACCTACTTAAATCATGGTTTCGCAGAAGCCACAAAAACCAGTGATCTCCGCAATCACTGTGAAAATGGCATTGGCCCTAGGCAAACACACTCATGGGCCCCCAGTTGAAGATGAAATTTTTATTTTACTTTTTTCACTCAATGATTATGATATGTAAAATAAGCACAACTGAGCCCCTTCACTTAGGGCCCTATGCATGTGCCTAGTCTGCCCATACATTAATCCGGCCCTGTTCATGCACTGGTAATGTGAGGGAGGATTTGCTTAGGAAGTTGCACCTAAAGTCACATATAGTCACCAAGTAGTTGCTTAACTAATTTTGGCTTTGGGGAAAAATTACTTGGAGAAGGTTAAAAACAATTAAAAAAACCAAAACAACCCCCCCAAATTTCCATTTCATATTCCAGAGGAATGGGAGCAGTTCAAACCATGATTAGGGACCTACCTAACTCACAGTAAGAGAAAGCAATTTTTTGAAGCTTGGTCGTGGCAAAAAAGCCAATTTTGTGGTCATTTTGCAGTGGTCCTGCCCCTTGGCACTGATGGAGGGATGATGGGCAGCCACCATCTTGACTGCTGGCTGTCTTCATGTGGCCCTGACTCCCAGCACTGATTGGCATAGAGGCATAAGGAGGCAGATGCTATCTTGGTTACTGCTCTTCATGTGCCACCCTGCCAGCCAGTGCCCCTCCCTCCTGGGCAGGCTGTAAAACCAGGCTTCAGCGGCAGTGAGGGCCACTGGCTCCCATTGAGGAGCCAGCATTTTATTTTTTATTATGTTTTTTGGGGTTGATTTCTTGCAGCCAGCTCCAAGCTGGTAAGTAGTAGGGGTGGAGGAGGAAGGAGGGGACCATGGGGGGACCCCTGCCAGCCCCCACAAATCCCCCCACTCCCCCCCCATGGCTGCCCCCC
>NW_017729019.1:15889880-15913154 GCF_001723915.1 Gavialis gangeticus | reverse complement strand
AAAAAAAGCTGAGAACCCCCCCGGGACACACCACTCTTGGCTTCAGGGAACTTGTGCAGATCCCCCCACGTGGTACGGGGCAATGTGGAGGGCTGCGGAAATCGCCACCCCCCCTACTGGCAGGAGCGGTGAGTCTGGAGAGAGGGGTTTGGGGGTTTTTTTCTTAAAGGGCTGGAGCTGGCCCAGGCAGGACACCCACGGGGGGGCCTAGGGGGCTTGTGCAGAGCCCCCTATGCAGCATGGGGCAGTGGGGATCGCCACCCGCCCAGCAGCACCTGGTGAGCTGGGCTTTTTTTTTTTTAACAAGTGCCAGGAGCTGGGGTGGGCAGGGAGAGCCAGTGCCGGGCTGGGAGAGGGGCAGGGGATGGGCCTGGCCTGGCTGATTTGGAGATTCAACAGCAGCCAAATCTCCGAATCAGATTCAGCCGAATTGAATCGGGACACTGATTCGAATCACCAAATCGAATCACTGTCCCCTGAATCGGCCGAATCTGAATCTGAGGCGAACACTAGCCGCTTCGCACAGGCATACTATCTGAAAACTAATAGACTTCAAGTGATCAGATCTTGATTCCCCACTTCAGGATGAATGACAGAATGACTTCACTTGCACAACTTCCATCTCTTATTCTTTCTTTCTTGGTTTCTTCCCAGGGTTATCCATCCAGATGACGTAGGTGAGACAAGTAGCCATGGCCAGCCAAGCCAGGTAAGGCACCATCAGCATTGTTGCCAACTTGTTAATGGGGTACCAAGAGTACATGGTAGCTACCACTAAGCCATCCAGGCACAGGATGTCCAGCAGAGCCTGGACAAGAGAGAAAAGACAATAACTGAAGCATTTTTCACTGGAAACTAGCTCTATGGGGTCACACATCCCTATGTAGCATAATAGTAGCTCTTACTGAGGACAGTATGAGCAGCAGGAGGCACAAAGCACTGCAGATTAACTCAAGGCCTTTGGTTAAACCAAAACCCTAGCTTTGGCACCCACTGGATCTGGATCTAAACTTCGCAGCTGAAGCCTACAGCAAGCCAGGCTCCTTGCTGTGCAGTGTGATGCCAAAGGAAAACATGTGAGCCCTACTCCATAATCCTATGAGCACCCAAGCCCCTACACCAGCTATCAGGTAACCCCTTGAGACTCCACTCTGCTGCCCCAAAGTAACTGACAAGTTAGCAGTCACTCCGGGCAGGAGAAGCAGAAGGGGTGGCATTTCTAGAACGGATTAATGATCAGCAGCTTCTGGATACCTGGCATAGTTTGCTACATGAATGTCGCAGAAGGGGCTCTCTCCCTTCCTCCCTGTGCTGATCCTCTGCTTCACTCTACCTTACCCTAGTCCAGGACACACCCTACTATGGGCTTTTCTAATGGCAGAGTACTTTGCTGCCTGATAAGCGCATGAATAACATGTCCTTTTGAAGCAACTCTCGCTGCCTCTTACTGGGCCGGGTGTGTCGCTCCAAAAGTTTATCTCCAACTTCTGTTCTTAACTGGAAGGTGCAGAAGCCAGAAGCTCCATAATCTCCCGCCTTCCTTGGCTACTGCCAAATATCTGAAGCACAAATGCAGCTCAGGGACTGATACTACAGGCTGGAACCCGGTGCAACATGAAGAGAAGCTGAGCAAGGCTGCTGACTTGCCCCTTAAACTCAGTACAGGATGTAGCACTTGATGGTGCTAGTTGTGGATCCTCTTAAAGGTCCCAGGCAGCTGGCAGGGACACAAGCAACACAAGCCTGTAGCTAATCAGCAAAGACATGGCCATCTTACCAGTCTGAGATTATGCATGCCAAAGAACAAGGGAGGCCATGCCCAGTTCAAAGCGAGCTGAGCCCCAAAGAGGCCTAGTGGGATGATGGCATTGCTGTTGAAGCCACCTACATCCTTCCATATCAGGAATGAGCCATAGCTGTGAAGGAGAAAATTTCAGTTAATATTTTGATATCCCATTTGCCGCCTCTCCCTGATACAGTTGGATCAGGCATGAATCTACCAGGAGTCATCAACTTCTGCTCCATAGTATCCTCTGACCACAACGTAGTATCAAGCATGGATTCTCCCCCAGCTGAAGGCAGCGCCTGGGGCTTGTCTTAACAAGGGTGCATCAGTGTAAATGCACTGATGTAAACCCCAATGCAAACATACCGCACTTGGGCAAAAGTGGCTCCTATACAGGGTTATACCAGGGAGACACTGGGACAGCCACGTCCGTGTCTCTGGTTCATCTCACAGGCACAGGTTGTCTTGCATAGTTAGACTACCTGCTCTTCAGGGCAGAGCCTCTCTCTTACAGTAGTAAGAGCACAAAGTAGCCCTGATCTGAGTCCCAACTCTAAGGGTGCATCCATGGGTGTCTACACGTGACCAGCAGCTACTTCACCATAGCAGCGTGCTCCCCCTTTGTAACACACTGCTACGGTGAAGTAGCTGCTAAAAATAACAATGCACTGCATGTACGGTGTAGTACTGGCAGTTATTGTGCCATGCTTTAGTACTTCCAAAAGCAAGTACTAAAGCATGGTGCAATAACAACGTCACTCTAGGGCAAAGTGTTAGATGTGCCCAATCATCATGATCCTGAGTGCAACATAAAGCCAGAATAGATTAAGTCCCTGGCCGTAAAGGTGTTAAGTGGACTGAATGGGTTGAACTGGACTCAAGGCACAGTAGGGTGCTGAGTCCAGCTTCTAAAAAACATACCTTCCATTTCCCATTGGTACTGGAGAAGGAAATCCCCAAAAGCGAGCAATGAAGTAGCATATCCCCTAGGGGTGAAGTGCTGGAGAAGCAGGGGAGGATTGGGACACAGAATCTTCTTACCCCAGGATCTTACCCAATTCCTGTGTACAAGAGTGTCCAAGCAATGGGGAACATCTGGTTGGATGGGCACCAAGAGGGTTTCTTCAGATTTTCATACCAAGTAGGCACTGAATTGCGGTTGAAGAACCAGCCGAGAAATCCCCCGATATGAGGGAAGATGGAAAAGCCAACAACATGAGACCACATCCTTCCGGACTGGAAGGAGATAAGCTTTGGTTCGTCCCGGTCTCTTGTCACTGAAAAGCAGTAGTTGAGTATCATTGACAATGGATAATATTTACTTTAAAGTCTTCATTTAGTCAAATTACTCAGCATCCCTTTATAGTGGCTAAGGCAGAGAATGAATAGCTAGGGTTCCATTTCCAGCTCTGCCGCTGACTCATGTGGTCCTGGGCAATTTGCTTCATCTCTCTGTGCCTCTGTTTTCTGATCTGTCATTTGGGATGGTTATATAAGCACAGCTTCACAAGGTGCTTTATGAACCTCAGATAAAAAGTTCCAAGTATTATTATGTGGGAGGGGAACTTCCCTCTTATTAGATCAAACTGTGTGAAGGAGTACCCTTGTTGCTAGAATAGGGGACTGAGAATTGGGATTCCTTGCCTGTCTTCCCCAGCTCTGGCACTGACTCCCGATGAAGACGTTTAACCCTTCCATGCTTTCCATTTCCCTATCTGTAAGAGAGGGATAATAATGTCTTATAACAAACTGATATTTTCCCTTTGATCTTCTTAAAAAAACTGTTTGCCCTCCTCATTCTGCCCCCATACACAGGTATTTCCCTGGTCTCTGCAGTTTAATTATGACTTGGTTTACCCAACATGGCTGTATAGAACCATCATCAGACAGTGGGGCAGAAGTTACTTTTCTCAGTGTTTTCCAAGTGCCATGGTTTCAGAAAGCACTAAAATTCCCATGTATTACATGCAGCACTAGACCTGGCAGTGGAGCTGTTATCTCTTTTCTGCTTGCTACTTGTAATAGGAATGGTCTGGCTCACAGTCTGTCAGAACACCCCCTTCCTTTCTTGCTTCCGTTAACCCCTCACTATAGATTTACATTGTGAATGAAGTCTGCACTGAAAAAGCGTTTTTAATCGGAAGATTATTTAATTCGTACAGCCGTCTGGGGATGCACACTGATATTATTATCATCCCCATTTCACAGCTGTATAAAGCGAAGCACAGAGCAATCAACTTGTTCAGGGCCAGACAATGATTCTCTTCCTGAGCTTTGCACAGGACCAAAGGATGATTAGTCTCAATCTCTTTCTCAGTCTCCTTTACCTTTTAGTCCCACATTTTACAGGTAGTAGTACTGTCCATTGCATGTCCCCTGTACTCACTGTACTTCTCTACTTTGTAGACAGTGTGATACATCCCTGTTCAGTCTCAACTCTCTCTTAAGATCTATTCATAAAAAAAAATTAAATAGCATTCATCTGAGACAGCATGTGGGATTTTCTTCCTGGCAGTAAAACAATGTTCTCCTCACTGCAGAAGTGTGAGCAAAAGCCTTCAGGAAGGTTCGCTGTATTTGGCAATGTAAGGAAGAGGGGATTCAGAATACATCTTTTTTCAGAAAAAAAAATACCCTGTTATTCTTGCTGGAGAAACACAGATCACAAGAAGGGAACTGACCTTTTCTGTTTAGGATTTTTATCCAGAACTACCAAGGACACTGCATTGAAGTCCACCTTAATTATTATTGTCATCATGCAAGAAGAGACTCATCTTTAGGAAGCCAGCCTAGCAGAACTACAAATCCACCTATGCATTAATAAGGAATAAATACACAGAGACATTATCTTAAACAAAAGACCAGATAGTGTATGGCACTGTTGAAGCATCTTTGGGACCAGAAAAATCTATCTTGCACGTAGCAAGGGGGTCAAGCCTGCTTTAGAACTAGGGAAGGGCACACACTACAATAAGACATGACAACTAGGGATCTGTCGAAAAAAGAAAAAATGTGGGGGAGGCACTGTTTGTAAATACAAGCTGCTAGCCAGCAGAATTAACTAAGGGGTGAAATTGTCTTCTCACTATCGTAACATGTAAACATGTAAATAGTTGGTGAAGCGAACAAGAAAGAGCTATAGGTATTGGCAGTCTTCACTTACCGTCTCGTAGTTAAACTCCTGCCCTTTCAAGGGAAACACAAATAAATTAAAGGTTGCCTCAGTGCACCGTCTGTCTCTGCTGCTGCTTCCACATACTGAAGAAATTATCAGGCTGAGTTATGCCTAAATAGCAAAGAAAGGGGCGTGTGTGCCTATGTATGTGTGTGTGTTAGATTACACAATGGAGCCCGGTCTGCAATAAGTGACAGAAAATTCTTCTGCTAGTATTTGTGTAACGGGATGAAGAAGGCTGATCCAGTTTGTCAAATCTAAACACACAGCAGTATGTGAAGCTCTACCTCTCCGCTCGATGCGCCAGGAAAACCTCTCTGTGGGTCATGGGAGGAGAGTGTTGCTTTTGTGTCCATGGCTGTGAGCATGTCGTATTTGATGGGGTGTATGTTGAGTGTTCAGTCGTGCAAATCACATCTATCTGGGTGTGAACTGTTGGGGTGAGCAAGAGTGTGTGTTTGTATGCAAGTGTGCTAAATGTGACACCTGTGTTTAAGGCGGTGTATTTGTGCACCATAGTATTCATGAAAGAGATTGATTATCAGCTCCTCAGCTGGTGTAAATTGGAGTAACTCTATGGAAGTCAACAGGACAACATGGATTTATTGCACTTCAGTTAGGGATCTGGCTCCAAACATGTGTTTCTTTTATAGGGAACAGCGCACACAAGTGAGGGAGAAAGAGCAGGCTGCGTGGATAGGGATGTGTCTACAGTTTTAATCAGCACAGTATTTTACATCAGAGCATTCTGTAGCCAGATGCTTTCGACGCTGCCCCCTCCTCCCCTTTAGCCAAATCAGGGAAAGATGCAACTAAATAAGGGCATTAGACATGCATGTAAAATGAAAAGAAAAACTGCTAGGAATCAATTTCCATCAGGAAGCCATCTGCAAGGGGTGGAGAATTAAACAAAAATTCACTTTAGCTATGGGTCATTACTTGAATCTTATGGCCTGAAGGAGGACTGATGTCCCCTCAGGGGGTGTACTGTAAGTGTTATAATATACCCCCAATGGAATCTTTTCATTGTATTGTGCTCTGGAGGAGCCAAAGAAAATTATTTTTAAGGAGGGAGGAAAGCCACAGGGGATGGGGTGGGGTGGGAAGAGGAAAAAAAATTAACTGAAGAGCCAGATTTCTATCTGATGTAAATCAGTATAGCTCTGGAATTGTTGTGTTTTTATACCATGATGGTCACTTTAAAATAACAGGTGTAGTATATGTATTAATCAAGCAGCAGTTGTTTGCATATCATTTCCATGTCTGCTGCTATGAAGCCTTTGCAACAGGAAACCCTCATCATTCAACAATGCAGCTGCTGTGTGACAGACCATTTTTTAATGCAATCAGCCGGTTCACTGCCCATTTACCACTGAAGTCATAATATGCAGGGCACTAACTAATAGTACCAGCACACACCTTTGGCAACCCCATTGGGAAGTAACAATGCTGCAGGTTCAGCAGTTGGTATTTCCTTCTAGGGACGGAATAGAAAAGATTGTTCCTGAGTGCGACAGGGGCGCTCAGGGCCAGATCTCATACCGGCCCATCCACCTATCTCTATAGGGCAGTCTATCCCTTCTCATCTGCCATGACTTTGCTGGTCCCATAACCTGGTGGAAGATGCAGGAGACTGCCCATTACATTCCCCAATGCCGGCGGGGGCCATCTGTAGCTCCAAACCTCTCCTATACCACAGCCTGTGCCTTGCAGATGGGATCAGTTCTTAGCATCACCAGCCCCACAATCCTCCAGTCCAGACCTTAACTGGATCCCTCCAATCAGGCAGCCTACTCCACCCTCATTCTGGGCTGCCTAGCTCCCCGTACTCTTCCTGCTCTCAGGTGTGCCCCCCCAGGACCCTTGGCCACACAGGCCCTGGCCTCACCTCCAAGAGGAGTCAGAACCCCAGGCCCCCAGCTCTGGGCATCTCTTGCAGCAGGCACCTGGCCCTTTGACCTTTCTGACCCTAACCCCACCATTGACCAGTCAAGGGTGCCTCAAGTCAGGTTTCTGAGCACCTAGCCCACATTCTTACATGGGTCCACCTTCCTGGACCCTATTACAGGGTTACCCACCTAGTCATGGGAGCTGGGATTATTAAAGCATCCCCACTCACTCTTCACCAGGGTAGTAACTAGCCTAGCCCCACCAAGCTATTTTGGGTCATACCTAAAACCAAAAGCCTCCTACACTAACCTACAAGATACTTCATAGTTTCATAGATTTAGGGTTGGAAGGGACCTAGTAGATCTTCTAGCCCAACCCCCTGCCAGCCTTCCCACCCATATGATGTTTCTACCTAGGCTGCCAGGAGCCAACTGCTGTGCTTGTATAAGCAGCCAGTGTTTTAAAATGGCTGCGGCAATCAAGCACCTGCTGGCTGCTTGACTCAGCCCTTAAAGCAGCAGGCACCGGAAGCGCACTGCCACAGTGAGAACAAAGTTCCCTTTGATGTATTTGCACCGAGCTGTCTAGTTCTCAGCCTATCCCACAAATGTGGATGCTGAAGGAATTCAGGGTGCCAGCTTAAAAATAAAGGGCTGTTCACATGGCCTAATACTTTTGATCTGCTGTCACTGTGACAATAAAGCCCTGTAACTGCTACTAGGACTTTCCCCACGTTGTCATACCAGTCCTGTAACAACACTATGTTCCCAGCAGCTCCCAGCTCTGGTCCTGCTGAGGACTGTCTGATGGCTGAAGTGGTCTGTGGCAGTGCAGTTGTGGTGCCTGCCGCTTTAAGGGCTGAGTCAAGCAGCCATCAGGTGCTTGATTGCCACAGCCATTTTAAAACACTGGCTGTCTATATAAATCCAGCAGTTTGCTGCTGGTGGTTCAGGTAGAAGCATAACCTGGTTAAAAGGCTACATGAAATATCTTGTGTGTAAGAGCAGGAGGCTCCTGGTCCTGGGTATGAGACCCAGTCCTGAGTGCATCTCCTGTCACATGGTCCTAAGCAGTCAGAGGCAAGAGAAAACACCCTAGGTAGTCCTTGAGGTATGGTATAAAACCATTTTGTCTACCTGCCTTCCCAGGAAGCTTAGTACATTCATAGCAATGAATCATACCCTTTGTGTATCTCTCTTGTTGCCTCTGTAGAGTGTCTGCTGGGGATGGAGGCTGGGGCATACCCTAGGCTGTCTTATGGCCTTTGCTATTACTGTAATATATCCTGTATCAAATGAGTTTGGCACCCAGAATTTAACTGAATGCAATCATGAAACATAAGACTAGAAGGGGCTTCTACAGGCCATCTAGTTCAATCCTTTGCTCAGGACAGGAATCTCCTTGTCTAAATCATTCCAGCCAAGCGTTTCTCACCAGCACTTAAAGTCCACAACCACCCAAATTACTGGGTCCAGTGTGTAACCATACCTAGCGATAGAAAACTCTTCCTAATATCCAGCCTACATAAACTATTGCATCTTAAGCTTATTACTGCTTTCCTTATCCTCTATAAACATGGAGTATAGTTGATCACCGTCCTCTCTGTAACAGTCCTTTTGTACTGGAAGAATTTTATCAAATTGTCTCTCTTCTCTTTAGCAGGCTAACTTATGCTAGATCCTCCAGTCTTTTCTTGTGGGTCATGTTCTCCATGCCTCTAATTACTTCTGTTGCTCTGCCTTTATGTTGCCTTCTAGCCTGAAATTCTTAGTCAATTCCTGCCTATTGGTAAAAAGCAAATCAAGAAGAGCTATTTCTCTGCCACCTGTACTTTAGCTGGTCCCAACACAATCCAGGACCTCTCTGGATGACCTGTTGACTGTTACCCTCCTGGAAGATAGCATGGTAATTAAAGTTCCTCACAAGTATCAAGCAATTTGGGTACTGTGGTAAGTTAAAAAAAAAAAACCAAACACTCCATCCACTTCCTTTCCTGGTGTGGTGGTTAATAGTAGATGCCTATCAGAACATCACTCTTGATGTTTTCTCCCATTACCTTAACCCGAAAACTTTCAACAAGTTTACCTCCCTCTTTGTTCTGTACCTCCAGATAACTGTATCACTTGAATAAAATAAGTGACACTGCTTCCTTTATCCCTTGCCTTTCCTTACTGAACAAGTTATACCCACCCATGATCATAATCCAGTCTAGAGGTAACCTCCAGCTCTTGGTTCTGTGTTGGTTGTGACTGCTCCACTTAATTGACAAGACTTACTCAACTAAAACTAAAATAATCTGTGTGTGTGTGTGCACTCACACACAAGCTCTTTTATAAAGACATTCTTTTACACATGGAGCAGAGGGGAAGAACTGTGCAATAACTCGGAAATAATTTCTCAAACACAGTATTGTTTTTCCTTTGTTACTCAGTTTAATGAGCCAACCGATTCAGCGGTAACATACTTACAGTAATAAAAGGTGGAGTCATGAGATTTTGTATTGAAAACATGTACTCAACAGTCATGCTATACATTTCTGCATCTTACAGTAATCTTACTGCAGTTCTAGACCTCTACCCTATGGCTGCAATATCTTTTCAGAAAGGAAGAGGTGTGATAATTGAGTTACTCAATCACATTTGATTTCTTCTTTAACGACCTTAGTCCATTGTGTCCCAGGAGGTTTTTCAGTATATTCAGAGGTAGTCTCCCAGATGGAAAACATTTATTCACCTGAATATGCTGCTGAAAACCAGGACATGGCAATGTGCTGTACTCTTGAAAACAGACGGTCAAATCAACAGTATTTTCAGTACCTGAGCTAGCTATACCACAGCTGCCCCAGTTATGTCAACACAGGCTGTAATCCTGCCTCCAAGTCCAGTTCAAACCTATCCTGTGTACTGTAAATTCCTCTGAGGCCCCGTCCTGCAGCCTTTATCCAGGCAAAGCTTTCAAAAGACTTCAGCGGAAGTGCTGAATGCAGGATTGGGCTGTGGTTTCCATCTCTAATTCTTCATGAGAAGTGTCTTTACTCAGGAAAAAGGCCTAGGCTAATTGAATCTCTTTGAGATCCTGGACAAACCTTAATTTGGTCAACTCAGCCCGTAAGTGAATGGGGTAAGAAAATAAGACTACCATTGCAGACAGGTGCAGTGTCTGAGCTGAGTTATACTGCTGAAATTACCCATTAACTATGGGAATGTACACGGTGAGTGCTTAAAGCCTTTCTAGGGAATGTGACTTGTTGGTCTCCTCCAAGTTAAAAAGCCCCTGGGTCTGTTTATAACAAAATACACATTTGGAGCAAGGGCCTTGTGTTAACTCAGAATTTTATGCTCTGGAGTAGAACTGTCCTCCCTGCCCCCCTCCAAAAAAAAAAACCAACCCAAAAAACATTTTGTAGGTGAATAATGCAAATTTAGCAATGCTGAATGCTGCCCAATATTAATTGATTTGGCAGAATGTTTTTGTTTTGGGGGTGGGGATCTGAAATTCAAAAATCCTTTTTTTGCTGGTTCTGTTCTAGAACGATTGATCTCCACCTCTGACCCCAAGTCTATGGATCGAGGGCTTATGCAGAAGGCAGGGTAGGGATGCACCTTTATAGACTAACTAAATCAGATGTGCTTAAGCTTCTGTGAGCCTGAGCACACTTCATTAGATGCTGACACTGAGGGCTTGGAACAGTCTTCCTAAAGTTATTCACACCTGTGCAGATGGCCATCACAAGGCCTGGCTTACAGGCCTTGTAGCTAAGCCTTAATCTGGAATTGCTGTGTTGATTGAATTGCTTCCCCTTCTCCACAAAGGAGTCATCTTAAAAATAACTCCTTTATTTTCTCAGGGTTAAGGTGCAATTTTCACTGAACAGGAAGATAAGTAGGACACGTCCTTTCAGCTTGAGTCACTGTACCTGGATGTCTAGTTGTAACAGTTGCCCTTCCAGCAAGTACAAAGTTCTTTTATTTGAGTTTGCTGATCACAGGAATAAGATATACTGTAAGAAATGATTGAAAAAATCCAATCCCTCTCTAGCAGTTGCTGCAGAGGCACATACCCCTCAGAGGAGAAAAGCTAGGCCACACCTTCCAGTTCAAATAATCCAGCCCTTCTGTGCCTCACACTGAGAAACTCCCTCCGCTGGGATTCAGCATTTTGCTCAGGTGCTACAGACCGGTGCTCTCAGCTTGCCATGCAGTGAAGGGATGTGCTGGGATCCTTCTGGAGTCTGAGGTAAGCCCTGAATTTTGTGAGTGTTAGGAGAAGCAGTGGCAGAACATCCTCCAGAGTCGCGCATATTTATACTGATCATTTAGCAACTGGAAATGCCTCTGCCTGTTAGGTGAAATTACACTTCTGTCCTCCAGAAGATCCTGAAAGAGGTGTAATAACTGATTAGTGCTAGTTAATGAAGAACAGTCCTTGGATCTTTTAAAGCTGTTGCCTGCCAGCTAACACCAGAGTATGGTCATGCTGTCCAAAAGGACATTCCCAGCCACCTGTCCATCAAGAAAAGAGTTCTGCTGGCTGAAACCTATATAGTTATGGTATTTTCTCTCCCGGTAAGGAATAAAATACACTGCAACCCAGCTATACAAGTCAAATTAGATGAGGTTGACAAGGTAGCCCTGGTGTGATTGCAGTGTTATAGAGACACCCAGGCCGGCGGGGTGCACTAGCAGTCTAGCTGTGGTAGCATGGACCTAATATAGGCAGAAAAGTCCAACGGAAAGATGGTTGTTGTTCTGTGCTAGATTGCTACCAGTACTCCAGGTAGCTAGCTGAGAGCCAGCTCAGGTGTCTGTACTACCATGCAGTCACATTCACAGACATCCCCTGGCCACACTGAGATCTGAGCTCCTTTATTTATGAAATCTCTTTGAGATAAAGACATTTCCCATTCCAGCAAGATGCAGATGCTCCCATTTCCTTAAACCTGTACTTCTTCCCTTTATTCTTTCCTATGACTCCATAGAAAGCGCTTGTTGTCAGGTAAATCATCTCCATCCCTTCCCTCTCTGCCACCCCAATTAAGAAAACTTCCTCCTTTTTCATTTCACTCTGCTGTAGTCATGGGTCATGACTGCTGTCCTCTCCCTTCTTGGAAGTCAATGCTTACTACGATTGTGATATCAGCCCTCCTGCTCGTTTCCTCTGGACGTGTTGTCCTCACTCAGTTCTGAAGCTTGTCTGGGTTATTTCTCGGGTGCAATTTCCCGTGAGTGTGTTCTGCACTCCTGTTCTGCTTCATGGCACCAGAGGTTACAGGGTTTGTGGATGAGGGTTTGTCTCAGTTCTGCCTTTGGATGCTCAGGTCCACACTGTGAATTGCTATAGTGCCCTGGATTTCAATAGAGCAACATTAACGTACACCACCTGAGCATCCAACCCTTTGTTTCTGGGGCAGAGGGTGTTTAAATGCTTCCCTGCTGATAAGGCTTTCTTTTGAATATAGACAGATAAATGAATTGCACAAGGTTTAAAGCATGCAGTGACTTAGAAGTAGAGCAGCTTCTGTACTCTTATCAGTCCATGTGCCCACTCTTACTCCACAGTAGGTGAAACTTAAGCCGTGCAAAATTAGCTCTGCTCCTTTATTGAGTAATTACCCCAGTTAGGTTTCCCTTTTTGTGAGGTAAGGGCAGGCATATGGACAGTTACGCACCTTATCTCTCTGGCATTCGCATTGCACTTTTGTTGGAGCGAGGATCTTGGGTATTTTACAAGAGAGAGAAAGGTGGTGTGTACACAAGAGCAGCTATGAGCCAAAGAGCAGTTTTTATAGGAGAAAGCAAAGCTGTTCTTTGTGCCCCTCCTGTGTCCCAGGCACACAAACTGAATCAAATCTATTCCCTCTGTTTAGGACCATGTCTGGAAACCTAGCCTCCCAATACAGTGCTATTTGAGTGGATTGCTAGTAGACAAAATGTTGTTAGCAGGATGGGTTGCTGATGTCTCTGCATACATGGCATTTGAAGGACACCGTGTTTGAACCCGTGGCTGTGTTCCCATGCCAGCCTTGCAGAAATAATGCTTGCTGTCACGTTTTGAGGCTCGCTGGGAATATCTCCCTTGATGTGGCCCTTGGGTTTCAGATTGGCATTGCTCTCTATTAGCTGGACCTCTACGCCACTGGCCATTTGTGTTGCTTCTGGCTATGATGCTTTTGTGTTTAATTGAAGCTTTTCTATTTGCCAATGATTTTTAGTGCTCTCCTGACCATCATGGAAACCAGTGACTGCTAGTTCCCAGACAAATACAGCACCACCAGCAACAGAGCAGCCTTTCCCACATACGCCACTCTCCCATGCAAAAACTAGCAATGCGACCAGATACCCGGGGCAGCAGGATGTGTGGGTGAAGCAGCAATTTCTAACTGTCACTGTGCTGCCAGTGTGATTGTGGGACAGAAACTGCTTCTGCCTCACGAAGTTGGCGCCTAGGACTGCTACTTAGTTATGCTATTGCTCCCATGCTGTATATATGTACTTGGTTTCAACGCTGCCTGAAGCAGCCATCTTTAAGGTTCATAAGCGGGCTCAATCCTTTATTTCTCTTAGGGCATGTCAACATGTGCTTTCACGCATGCCTAAACATAATGCGCATTTGCCTAAAGCACATTAAGGCGATTTAGGCACGTGTCTACATGTGCATGCATAAAACAGGTATCAAATTTTGAGCAAATAGCTAAATCGCATTGGCAAACATACAGATGCGCTAATGCGCATTAACGCGGATGTGTGGGCTGATTTTGGGACCAAAGTTAGTCCCAAGTCAATGGGCACACACCAATTAATGTGCGTTAGCTTGTCTACAAATTGGTTAATGCGCTTTAGCTATTCATGCACAAATCTGATACCTGCTTTATGCAGGTATCAAATTTGTGCATGAATAGCCTTAAATTGCCATTTTAAGGTGCACTAAGGATGTGCATGTGTAGACCCGCACCCTTAATGTGCCTTAAATCAAGCTAATGCACATTAAATGAGCACGTGTAGACCCACCCTTAGCCTGTCATCTCAGGGTGGCAAGAATAGGCTTATGTCTATGTAGGAATATTGCACTGGAATAATCTTTGGTGTGAATTTAGCCTGATCTAGTTAGACAAGATCAAAGGCTTGTGTTCAGGCTCTCCATTTTGAGTGATCATCTTGATTTACCTGAAGCCAGTTGGGACCAAATTGAAGCAAAATCAGTACATGCGTGACCACACAGGGATTTCTTTGGCTTAATAACATCAGTTTAAAAGCATATTTCATCTCGGGTTTATGTTTGACGTTTATCAGGACTGGCTGTTGTGGCTTCAGAACTTAATTTGAATTAACTTTCAAGCACAGATAAGCCCTAAATTATACAAGGATAAACGTCCTAAGTAGGCAAGGCTTTAGGGACACAAGCGATATGCTTATCTCTCAAAGTCTGATGCAGGGAGTTCCTTAAACTCGTTGAGTCCTTCTGTTGGCCTCAGAAGCTCTGGGACAGCACAGATATTCTTTGCAAGGCTTAGGAAAATGTCTCATAGTGACATGGCTGGCCACCTTTTCTGCTGATAAGAGAAAAGCTATCACATAGCCCTACTGTAGAGGACATTTGAGAGGCAACATTCAGCCAGAGATGAAGAAACTGTGTTTTCTTTATGGCTACAGGAAACTCTACAAAGTAAAAAGCAAATACAGGAAGAAAATATTTCAGAAGAGAGAGTGGAGGCAGCAGTATTGCACCAGGTCTTTCATAACAAACCCTCATCCTTCTCAAGGTTTAGGTGACCACAAAAATCATGCATGCTCTGTTGTTCTTTCAAACAGTACATATTGTGGTAGCTAGTGTTAGGCGCTCTGCAGTAGGAAATGCCTCCTCCCTCAACTGACACGGTTATGCTAGGAAATCTCTTTAAATGTAGACCAACTCCAGCTACACACTGGGAGGCTGTTGATTGCAGTAGCGCCCTTGGAGTCTGCAGTCAGCTCTGGGGTGGAGCCTGTGGAGAGCTTTTTTACTAGTGAAGCGGGGAGATCCTGGTTTGACTCCAGTTAAGGTTGCAGAATGGGAAGCTAAGGAAATCACCTTTGTATGTATTAACTGAGCCCACTTGATTGAGACTCCTCAATAGGCAGTGTTCTGGCAGTCCCTAAAAATCTGTCTCAATACTTTTCAGAACAGAGCCACCTCTTAATGCAGGGTATATCTATGCTGCAGTCATTCCTGGCCAGTGGCTTGTAAGACTCGAGTGTAGCTTGGCAGTTGGAGAAGCTCAGTAAATCATTCTGCACTTAGTCCATGCTATGCTGCTGTTGCCACGCAGGACCATGCTAGATCATTTAAAACTTGCTTAGGCATGTCCACACAAGCTGCACTCACTACAGTGATAACAGGGTAGACAGACATATCCTTAGCATGAAATTCTGGCCCAGAATGAAGTTAGCGGGACTTTTACTGTTGACTCCAAATGGAGCCAGGTTCTCACTCCTTGTGTTCACTATTAAAACAGTGAGGCAATGAAACAGATTGCTCAGGGATGTGGTGCAGTCTCCTGCACTGGAGGCTTTCAAAAGGAGACTGGATAAGGGATGATTTAGGAACAGCAGTCCTGCATTCGTGTATGCAGATGGGCCCAAATGACCCTCAAAGTCTCTTCTATCTCTCTAACTCTTTGTGAATTAATTCAGGCTTCCCAGAGAACTGGGAAACAGAACCCATTCTGGCTCTGCATTTACCTGCATCTCTCAGTTTGCATCAGGACTGTTTAAATCTTTTTCATTAGCAAAAAAAACTCTTTCCACCAAAAAAATGAAAATTCTGGTGAAAATCTTTCACTGTGACTGAAAGTTAGGCCAGCTCTAATCATGAGCTGTATCATTTGCTTTTCATATTGTAACTCAGTCCCTTTTCCTCTTCTATTGTTTTTCAGTGTCAGTGATGCAAACCAAAGGAGCACAGGGTGGTTAAAGCGAGCTTCCCTCTGTACCATCTCCCAAACAGATGCACGTTCAAGACTTCTGCAGACAACTATATAATGTGCAGCAGATGTGTAATGTATGAGTCACTCTTCAGCTTTCCAGGGTACAACAGATGGATTGCTCCAGATCCACTGTTCTCCTATCTTAGCACACTTTCCAAGTGCCTTTTATTGTTTTCCATTCCACATTAAAACTAAATGACAACATTTTAAGCTTCACCACGGTTTGGAGTGACCTCTGCAGAAGAGTATTTAAATGGTCTTATTTTACATTCCTCCACAGTTACATTATAGGACTTATAAGAGACATTGCCAGTATACGGAGTTTAGAGAGCTACAAAACAGCTGCGTGTGACACGTCGTCATTTATTTCCATGACTGTTTGAGAAATGGCTGAGAATCCACGGGATGCAAATTACTAGAAACTCACAGGATGGAGTGAAGCACAATAATGCGTCTGTGTGTATGGACCAATGGAAGTCTAGAGACAGTGACAGGTAAAAAAAAATCAAGAGGAGGGAAATGAGTGGAGCACTGTCTGAACTCCTACCCCCACTGGATTGCAACTGCTGTTTCCAAGAGGCTGTGGAAAGGAACCCACCAGTGAACATTGTGAATGACCTTCATTTGTCACTGTGACTGTCACTCTGCAATCAGGTACTGCAAAGCTTTTGCCAAATTCTCGGAGAGGAAGGCATTTAAAATGCCTGTGTGATTCGTGTGACTAGTGGAGATGATGGTATTGGCAGACAGCAAGCCAAGGACCCCTGAGCCCTTTTAAACACCAGCTCAGAGTCTGCCTGGACCAAACAAACTCCAGACGGAGTCTGTGTAGGCTTCATTCACCATCAGATATACAGATTTGTTCCTGGCCAGAGCTGTGTTTGCTGGGGCAGAGTCTGGCTGTTCCTTGCCTTGATGACTGGGCTGCTTTTGTGAATGAGGTGCAGCCTCACTGTGGGCCTTTAATTGTGTTTAATTTTGATTTGGTTTGGCCTAGATGCTGAGACCCTCTTTTTTTTTTTTTTTTTTCCAAGAAGAGGTTTGCAAAGAAAGATGAATGGGAGGAATCCCATGCTGTTCGCTTGCTGATGCGGAGATCAGAAAGTGCCAGCATCTCTCAACGTGCATTCCTCCTGCAGCCCTGAAAGGGAAACATGGTATAAGCTGTAAGGTGATTTATTAGCAGTTGGCTAAGCAGAGAAGAAAAAGCAGAACAAATACATCCCTGCCCTGTCCTAACAGAGAAGGAGAGAGAAACTGTGCCTTAAATCCATGGCTGTAATAAACAGTTATTTGCTCAGCCACACAGCTGTACCATCAGGAACAGAGCTCAGGGCTTTGTTTGCATCAATAACACTGAAAAAAGACTCTCAACACTGTTTTGCTGTATCACCATCCTCTACATCCTGCTGCTGTGTGGTGTTTTGTTTTTTTTAAGGGTTTTGAGGATCACATTGGCAGCTTCTGGCTTAAATGACTACGTGTTCCTCTGTCCTGGTATCATAAGCTGTCTAGCTGGCCCTGATGAAAGAGCATCCTTGGGGTACATTTTGGCCCACTTCCTGTTGAATATGAAGGAAGCAATCACTGGGAAAATTTCACTATAGAATGAGGGTAACTTTGGGGACTCAGAGCTCCATAAACGAGTCCTTGTAACAGTGCTGCACTGCTAGTCCATGATTAAGGAGCTTGTTCCAAAGTACACTGCCTTGATACAATCCTGGCAGATTTTGATGCGACTGGAGGTTGTTAGCCTAAACCACTTCTGAGTTCAGGGAGAAGGAAGAGTGGCAGAGCTGGTGCCCAGGGACTCATGGAGAGATTCCTTGAGCAGAGTCTTTTAACACGGGTCACAGTGGTCTCTGTCTTTGTCACCTCTGTCCTGCTCCTGGGTAAATGCTTGTTGTCATGGTGCCCCAAGCTACCCTGCCTTCGCTGGGTGGAACAAAGAGGCAGGCAGGGCACGCCGGACTCCATCCCTGTGCCCCTTCCCAAACTGGATGCGCTGTCTACTGTGTCTTGCCCCACGGTGACTCTGGAGGAGGTGGAGGGGTTTTATCGGGAGCTGCACACTCCAACTGGGGGCAGGATGGTGGTGAAGCAGCTGCTGAACAAGTTGCTGGTCTACGTAGGCAAGGAGGTGGACCACAGGGGTGATTGTCTCATGCTGATGGAGATGGGCATCTCACTAGCCATTCCACCAGGTAAATCTTTGCCAGCCCCTTTATCTTGGCTTCCTTCCTATGGCCGTCTCTCACCCCAAGTTGTACCAGGAGATGGGCTGTCCGCATGCATTAACGCTGATTTATTTTGGATGCTAACAGTGGAGCTGAAGGTGCAGGGGTCATCACCAGTTGAGAGCACAGAGTCTGAAGGGGATGGTGTGTAGCCAGTAGAGGCAGTCCACACTGATGTGGAAGAGTGGAGCTGAGAACCAGCCTATTCAAAAGGCCCAGAGCTTTGAAACTCACTTCTCCACTTAGGCTACCCTTCTGGGCAGGATGCAAACCCATCTTCTTTGCCAGGGGGTTGGGGAAGGAGTGGATGAGTAGAACAAAAGGTACTGGGGGTTGTATCTGCACAGCACAATGGAAGTGCAACTGGGCCAGGAGATGGTATATCCCTGTTAAACTTTAATCAAGCTGGAGACAGTAACAGCAGTAAAGAAACCAAGCTAGCGATCCCAGTATGTACCCAGTCCCTGATGAGAGGTACAGCCCACGCTAAGCTCTATGCCACTGCACCTTCCCCAGTATGGTTACCAATGCTAGCCACATTGGAGAGACCTCAGGTGCTCCTCCTTGTGCTACAGTCTTACCTTCATTGTGCTGTGGACCCATCCTAGGTCTCCTGAAGGACTGTTATGAAGGAAGGGCTGTCTTTCCTCCAGTGGTAGCCAGCTGAGTGATGCAACAGCTCTTGTAACCTTCCTATGAGAGATGGTCCTTTCTAATGGACCCAGAGTCGGGGATGGGCACTGAGCAAGTCACAACACACTCATCCAGCACTTTGTCATGTCCCCCCGGGTAATCTTATGTGATGCATAGGATTAGAGGAATTTGGAGGGGGGGAATGGGAAGCCACCACAGAGAGTGCTGGAGCAGGTCTGTGCGAGACAAACATTCAGCCTTGCTGGTTATGATTGCAGGGGCAGTAGCACTGGGACAGACCAAGAAGGTCTCTTTGGTGCTCATCTGGGACCTGTCGGATTCTCCCCCGCTCTCCAGCTCGCAGGCCCTCATCAGCCCAGTTGTGTACTGCGGGCCCCACGGTTCGGTGTTCCAGAAGCCATGTCAGCTAGTGTTCAAGCACTGTGCAGGGAGCGTGACTCAAGCAAGGGCTTATACTAGCAACACCGACCTCCTCAGTGCTAAGGCCTGGTGCCCCGTCCAGGACAGAGAGGAGCTCAAGGCAAGGACCACTAGGGATGAATGCCAGATACAGCTCTCGCACTTCAGGTCAGTGTGTTTTACATCTGCTTCATGTCCTAGCACTCAAAACCCTGAACCAGCCAGAGCCTTTCGAGCTGTGTGAGCAGCCCGAGACGAGCTGGGCATCAGGGTGCCTGGGCTCTATTCCCTAGCTCTGGCACTGACTTACTTTGTGACCTCAGGTGAGTCATTTTAAGGCACCACTTCCCAAGTGATTGCCTAAAGGTGGGCACTTAAATCCATTGTCAAGCAGTTAAATAGATGGCTGGACTGAGTGGTGTTAAGTGCCCCCTGCTCCCCTTGCCCTCAGCACCTGTGCAAAGGAGGCTACTTGATTAGGCCTTGTGCCTCACTGTAGCGCTCTTAAATCAGGACTAGTTCCTGGTCCTTTTACAGCAATAAGGAAGTCTCCGCCATGTGCCAGCCTGTAATGACTCACTGCCTGGCCAACAGGCTCCTGAGACTAGGCTCCACGCAGACTGCAAGACCAGAAGGAGACAATAACCCTGTGTAGCTGTGGTCCCCACCCTGCTTCACCTGCACACGGGAACACTTGGCTGTCAGAGGCTTCGAGGTTCCCAGCTGTAGAACTTTGCTCCTGGGACTCGACTGCTGCCACCTCCAGATAGAGATTTTCCTTGTTTCTTCTTCCCCCTACAGAACTCCTCCCTCCCTCTCCACAGACAGTGGTGTCCGCTCCTGTGGCCCATGGGCCCAATTCCCAGGAACTTCTCTGAATCCACCCTTTATTGGTGCAAAGTAGGATCCTTCCAGTTCACATTTTAACCCTTCTGTCCATCTGCCCTTTCTCCTGCTGTCTGGATCCCCCACAGCCTCTACACCTGTGTCCTCGAAGCTCCGTGGAACGCAGAGGCTCGGAAGTGGCTGCAGCTGGCCATCTTCTGCTCCCCGCTAGCTGCTGACCAGACTCACCTCCAAATCCGCATATACTTCCTCAACAACACACCCTGTGCCCTGCAGTGGGCAGTTACCAATGAGCAGCCCTTTCGAGGAGGCCTCTGTGGCCCAGTCCAGATCTTCGATTTCACTGGCAGGACCAAGGATATGTGCCTGGCTCTCAAGTACCTCTCGGATGGTAAGAGCAGCGGCTGCACCCGGGCTGGATTTTAATTAGCAATCTAGAGGTGGAGGGCCATGTTCTGTTCGTACGAATGGAGTTAGCGGGATTGTGCTGGTGTGCCTTGGAGCAGCGGCCAGGTTGTTATACAAGCCCTAGGCTATCCAGACCTCCTTCCTTTTCCTTTGTCTAGACCTTGACCCTGGTTCTGTACTGCAAATCAGAAACAGTTGTGCTGAGATCAGTGGGATGAAATGGTGAACGCAGAATCGGTCCCGTCAGTGCAGGGCTTTTATCTAGGTAGATAGTGCTTGATTTAGCCCATCTTTCAGGGACAGGAGGAAACCCCAGTCATACTGATCAGAGCTGGGCAGATACCACCAACACAGTTTCAGAATTGTTTCCTTCTGTTACTACATGAACATGCTTTTCCGGGACTGACACCCATTCATTCCCCTCACATGTTCTATTCTAACGAACAAGTCAGCTGGCAGGGATGTTCATGGAAAGCAGATTGCAAGCAAATATCAGGGAATCCTTGCGGAGAGGGAATGCTTAGTGTGTACAATGCAAAGGTCGCCGGCCTAACCCAACCTGCCTAGCTCAGACATGATTGGTCTCTGCTGTTTGAGATCTGGAGCATCAGGTTCAATCCTCATAGCGTTGGATCTAGAGCATAGATTCAATCCTCATAACATGACAGAGCTGTTCACTCCTGCCATCTGACAAGGTATGCACATCTGGTAATGAAGGAAAAACCAACTGCATGGCCCTTGTGTCCAGTCAAATGTTCTGGGTTCAAAATGCTCCCCAGCAGGAATTTGGTGAGAGAGATGGCTGGGAGAATGGATTTGGAGTGAAGAATAAATTGGAGAAAAAATGGCCTCCTCATGGATGATTCACGAAGAGGAATACTGGCCTAATAAATAACTTGTTATGAGCTGTCCTTCCAGTTCTATCACTAAGGCCCTGTTACTATAGGAAATGCAGGAGGTGTTTAGTGGGAATCATTGAGAAATCAAGTCATACACTTTTCCTTTTAGCTAAAAGCCCATTTATTTCAATCCATTTATGTCAGCACACCCAGAGATACAAGAAACTAATAGATTGATAATATTTGCCTCTGGGCATGTGTCCTCCAAGGGAAGAAAATCACTGCACTGGCGTTGTGCTGAATTTGATGAAAGGCCAGGAGTTTTCAAGGCAGGTGCTACAACTACAGGGACTGAGCAAAGAAAATGCGGCTCAAGTTCCAGGAGTTGTGTTTGTTCTTATTAACAATTAAATAGCAATAATATCCTGCCAGCTCCTGTTTCGCTCCCTGATAACTAACTAGCAAAAACCCTGTTGACTTTGACCTGTTGTGACAGTGCCTAAACATGAATGTCAGGAGTGTCATGCCCTAGAGATGTCTCTTCCATGGTCTGCAGTAGATCTTTCGAACAACCAAAGAAAAGAAAATTCCTACCACATTGTACATGGAGCTGTGGCAAAGAAGAGATTTTTCGAGCTATATGCTCTGCTGGTATAAATCAGCACAGATCCACTGAAGTCAGCAGAGTTGCACTAGTTTCCACTACCTTGAGGCTATAGGGAGTGCTAGCTCTTTGCACAGGATCTCTCCTCTTTAATCAGGAATCTCACTGTCACGTCTCGGTTCTTTGATGCAAGAAATACAGAAACCTGGAGGGCAATTAAATAACAGGGGAGGTGTACCATAGTGTGAGGCCACTACCGCCATTCAGAGCTTCACTGGAACCATTTCACCCCTGCAGGTTGGGAAAACGTGGATGACAGTAGCTGCCAGGTTGTCCCCCACCTCCACATCTGGCATGGAAGATGCCCATTTCGCTCCTTCTGTTTCCGGAGGAAGCAGGTAGCCCTCTCACTGTGTCTGTGCAAATGGCCCTATCCATTCATTGCTCAGAGCTTACTATGTGATTTTAAAAATCCCTCCAAAGAGCATGGTCTAGTGGTTAAAACAGGAGTCACTGGGCCTCCCGAGTTCACTCCCTACCTCCAGGGGTCTTGGCAGTTGTTAGAGCAAGAGACTGATTTATATTCTTATAATTGATTCCCCTCTCTGTGCCTCTGTTTCACCATCTTCAAAATGGGGCCAATAAATGCCCACTTTCCTGGGGGCTTGCAAGGGTCAGCTAATGAATGCCAATAGGAAGAAAGGCATTGCAGAAGGATAGAGCACAAATACTTGTTGCACAAGAGAAAGGAAAAACAGGTTCCTAATTCTCCTTGTTCTGAGGAGCATTAATGCTGAGCTGGGGGCTTATGGAGAGGCGAATTCATTTGCTCGGACCTGCTTTCTTCACAACTGTTTTTTAATTTCCTTTTGAGCCATTCAGAATGAAGAAGGGGCTGTGCCTAGTGGTGAAATCATTGTGACAATGCACACCTACCAGAGCGTGAGTCCTGCACTTCTGCCTGAGCAGCAGTCTCCCTGCTCAATCTAGCTACCTAATTATCAATTAAACCTGGCTACCTAATCTGTCTCTTTACCCTACTTAAGGCTTTCTGGTAGATTAGTCCAGTGTCATTTTAGGTCTTTGGATATCTGCCAAAAACCTGTACATACATACCCTATTTAGCTTATCTAACTACTTAATCTAATACATGCAATGGTAATGTATGCATCAAGGTAGATTGAGGTATTGAGGACCAGCACCCCCCTCCTCCTCCACCACCACCTTACTTGGTCTCTGGGGCAGGAGGCCTGGTGGATTACTAGAGCAGCTGGCAGGTTTATCAGAGCCATTTACCTTTTGTTAAAGTTTAACCATCAGCTGAGCAAAGAGATTAAACAGGGGCAGGGTTTATGTATAGATTAAGATGTGTGCATGTAATGGGTTTGTTAGAACAGAGGAATATGCTGACAGGACAGAACAAGAACAGTATGACAACCACAGGGAAACCAATCAACAGTGCCTGGGAATGAAG
>NW_017729019.1:15876121-15884880 GCF_001723915.1 Gavialis gangeticus | reverse complement strand
AGATTAAGTGTTTGTGTATAGACTGTATGTGTCAGCTAAATCAGCCACTCAGGATGAGATAGTGGGATGGGGAATACACTCGGCTCTCACATGGGTTTCACTGCAATGATTCCCAAGTACCAGTTTGGCCACTGTGTGATCAAGGTATTGATAGAAGGTGGGAACCAAGGGATACTGAATTCAGCAAGATCCCATAGCTTCCTCCACAGCTGTGACCCCCTTATCACCTGCACAACTCCAGTGAAGTTGGGGAAGCTGACTGCTTCCTGTAAGGGGAGCCTGCATGAGCTCCACTAAGAGAGAGGTCTTTTCCACTTGCTGCAGAAAAAGGATTCATCACTAACATGGAGGGTGATGGAGTTTGTTCCACCTTCTGGCAAGGCAGTTTCACCCTTGTCACATGTTATACATAGCCTCGGTTATGCTCACGGGGTCCTGGGGTAGCAAATAAAACCAGGCACCCCCCATCTTTCAAGACTCCCAAACCATAAAGCCCACGTGGATATTGAGGGATGAGAGAGGACAGGTTGTGGGTTAATAATGTACCTCCAGTCAGCATGGATTTTCAGACAGAGCAGGGAAGCTGCCTCCTCTTGCCCAGCCCATGAGCTGACTAGGCCATTCACCCACCCTAACACAGACTGCTCTTAGGGAGAAGGTAGCTCTTTCCCAGACCCAATGGCTACCTTAATCCTGAAAAAGTATGCAGAAATGCTGAGCTCTCCACCTGTCTGAGCAATTAAGCCTTACTCCCTATCTAGAACAGCACAAAGGCTTGCTACAAAGGGTTCTGTTAGGGGGAGGACAGACCTGCAGCTAGCACAGGTAAAGAGCATTAGCTGATAGCTCCAGGGGCCCAGGCTTACAGCTGGACTAAATTAGCATGCCCCTTCCTAAGGCAATGGAGCTCTGGCAGTTCACACCAGCTGTCCCCCTTCTCTGGGTGCGTAATAGTGAGGGATGGGTCCTTTTCTTGCATGGGTGCAGATGGTATCAACAAGTACAACCACACACCCAAATGCTCATATTCCCTTGTTTCTAGCCTTGACTCTCTAATTGGATGCTGCCAAATTGGTCTGACACCCCCTCCCAACTGCATACTGGCTTGGTCTTCTGGCTATGAACCCCCTGGGATCTTCTTGTCTCTGTAACATTTCTGACTGCAGCAGTCAGTCCTTATTTACACCTGCTTAAGTTCAGAATCAGGCTCTCCATTGAGCCAGTACCAGGGGTTGTGCAGCAAGGTGCAACCCAGCCCTATGAAGGCTGTTCCTTGAGGGCGTGGTGTAATGGGGAAATGACTCTTACTCTGCCTGTATCTCTCCTCTGCCTGCAGGGCCTGGAGAAGAAGTACATGGAAATCTTGAGATTTCAAGCCCCAGAAAACAGGTCACAGATGACCCGAATCTTCTCTTCCCCTCTTTGCAACAGGTGAGTGGTGGGTCTGTTAAAGAGAGGTGGCTTGTAATGGGCTTCTAGCTGTAGGTGGGAGGTAGTCTCATCTCACAAGGTCTTCCTGCCCTGCTCCTCAGGTGGCAGGTACTGCAGTAGTGAGCTTCTTCCAGCTAGCTCTCCTGGAGGGCTCCCCACAGCAGCTCTTGCACAGAGCTTCCTTAGTGAGGGCTCCTACACTGTGCCCTGGGATTAGAGGAACTGGGAGAGCTGTCCATGCTGCCTGCCTATTTGTTCATTCCCTTTACCAAGGTGACTGGCACAGCTGGGGGGTAAACTCCAGCAGAAGTCCTAAATCCCAGGAATTCAGACTAGCAGAAACCTGCACTACAGTGCCATGCAGATAACCGATGTATGAAGTGATTTCTATTGATTATGGCAGGCAGTGTATCTTCCATCTCCGAGGCAATGGCCCACATCCCTTTTGTCCAGGTAGTAGACTGAGTGCATGCACCCCTTCTGCCTGAAAGCAGTGTGGTGGCTGATAAGTCCTTGGCAAACCAGAGCTATACAGGCAGAGGGTGGGTTGCAGAAGAGGCAGAGCACTGTGCAGCAGGGCCGCCATGTCCCTTAGAACATCAGTAGCCAGTTTGGACTGAGTAATACTGGTGTCCCCCCTCTTCCAGAATGCCCCGGGAACTCTTTGAGCAGTTGCAGATGTTGCTGGAGCCAAACAGCATCAGTGGGAACGACTGGCGCAAGCTGGCCTCCAGGTTGGGCCTGTGTGGTATGAAAATCAGGTACTTACAAGTCTCCTCTCAAGCTAAAAGAGAAGGGTGTGGGGTGGGGAAGAGGGAATGGGAGAAATGCCACTGTGCCTCGCTGAGAGCATTGCTGGATTTGGCTGAAGCCTGAAGTTGTGTCGTGTATTATCGTGTTGTCTTCCTGGCAGTCTTGGACAGAAATGAGAGATGGAGGGATAGAACCGGCGAGGAGCAGCCCGCTCGTGTATGTTCTAAACTGGGGATCGGCAATGCGAGGCCATTTTCCTTGGCAAACCAAAACCAGCCCAGACTCTGGGCAGCTTCTCCCAGCAGCTGTCCAGAGCCCAGGGAGGCTGCATGGGGCTCCATAGTCCTGGCACCAGTTCTGTGGCTGTGGCAGCTGTGGGGTCTGGAGCAGGGCAACTCTGGCTCCTTCCCCACTGTCTGCCCAGGCGCATGCACGCAGCTGCTGCCAGCAACAAGGATTGGGGCTCTTGTGGCTCCCCCATCTCTGGATCGCCAAGTTAAGGTGTGAGTGGAGGTTGGTGATCTTGGCACTCCAGCCAAAAATGTTGCTGACCCTGCTGTAAATACATAATTGCTGCTGGCTACGTAATGCTTCTCCTCTTTGTGCATACTGGAAATGATCCTGATCAGAATAACAATCCTGATAAAAATAAGTCAAGCCCTTTCATTCCCTCAAGTGCTTTATGGCTGGACAGCATGTTCCTTGCTAATTAGTTTTCACCTGCAATTTCCTTTCTTGATTTGTTTTTGGCCAAGGAGGTATGGCTGCATCAGAGATAAGGGCCCCCAGGCTTTGGGGCAGGTCAGGTAGGTGACGGTGATGCAACATGCTTGAATGTAGCTGTCTTACACCCACCCCTGCTGCACGCCACTCTGAAACATCAGGAGTCCTAGAGGACAGTGCATGAAATCTGAGGCTGGTCCTAGAGCACATAGGTCAGCCTTATTCCATGCTTGAATCATTGGTATGGCCCATATTTACGATTGTGCTGAGTACCTGCAGCTCCTTATACAGCCATTGAAAGCTAGGGGGTGGAGGGGGCTAGGACTGTTGATTGGGACCCATGTAATAAATATGAGGGGGGAGCTTGAGCAAGAAAGAAAGAGGCTACCCATTGCAATGGAATGGGGTCTTGCTCTAGCTCCTTGAGACAGTTTTGGCAGAGGTCTGAGTCAAGGCACAAAGGCATTCAGTACAAATATCTAAGGTAAAGAGGCACTTGGGTATAATCTACCATAATATAGTCGTCTGGCTGACCACTCCATAGGCCTGGAATGACAGGGACATGCATGGACTGATTTAGACCTCATCTTGGTGAGAATCCAACCAGAGTCAGGGGCTGCTCTGCACTTCTAAAGATCAGACTGAAGTTTGGAAATGGTGCCCCTTCCTAGAAATGTAGGGGTGTGTGTATGCGCATGCGTGCCTGGGCCAGTTTTCAATTAACTCTTTCTCCAGACAATCCTGAACATTAGGAAACTGGTATCAGTGCTGCCCAGTAACTTGATGAGCTACTGCATCAGGCTGAGTGCAAGGTTAAAGAGTGAATCTACTTTTTGCAGCAAAAGTTATGGTTAAGAGCTCAAGGCCTGACAGATCTCCAATTAATTAACTTTAATGAATCTGCCTAAATCCCCTAGTCTGCTTTGAAAGGTTCGGTCTGTTTGCTGCCCTATTTGGGCTTCCTGGGACAGTTAACCAAATAGCTGGGACTCTGGACTAAGATATACTTTGGAAGGTCAGGAAGGGGAACCTCATGTGTTAGCCATAAGCATGGCAGCCTTCTCAGAAGACGTGAGAAGCTTGCATGAGGAAAACCAGGAGGGGATTTTGCAAGGATCCTCAGTTAAATAATTATCCTCTCATCAGATCTATCCCCTGGCCCTTCCATTCTTCTTATTCATACATATTAGGGGCCAGAAGGGACCTCACAAGATCATCAGGTCCACCTGATGATCTGTCAGCTTGGTGGGCTGCCTGGGCTGTAGACATATCAGTGAGCTCTGACTTGGATGTTTTTCAGGGGAAATGATCTACTCCTCACTCCAGTACCAGAAGCAGGAGGGAAGAATTTGGTTTCCAGGGAGCAGGTCCAGCAGCCTGCCACTCAAAGCAGACTGACTCATGCCCCAGGTTCCCATTTAGCCTGCAAATTTAGCCACACATACAGACAACTATTTACCTTCCTGCTCTGATTCTGCTAAGGAAAGGTCTACACTTGCAGTCAAAGTGCCATGGAGGAAAAAACTGACTAGGGGCCAGTCTCTCTCCATCTTAGTTTAAGCCTTTTGCCTGATGAGTAGTAACAGCTAGCATTTGCAGAGACCTCACCTCTGTACAGGAGCAGATGAGTGGTGTCAAGTCCCTTTAACAAATGGGAAAACTGAGTCGGGGGGAAGTGACTTGCCCAAGACAGTGGGCTTGAGACAGTGGGAGAGCCTGGATCAGAACTGAGGTCCAATTCCTGTCCCCTCCATTGTGTTTCATTGTCTCGGTGTTACTAAAGGCTGTGTGGGGAAGCCTGGGTGGCTGGGCAACTGACCCATGTTCTGCCTGGCAGGTATTTCTCATGCCAGCAAAGACCGGCAGCTGCTACCCTGGAGATCTTTGAAGAGCAGAATGGGAGCCTGAAGGATCTCTACAACATCATGGTGGCCATGGACAGGTTGGACTGTGCCTCGGCCATCGAAAGCTTCCTGAATGGGACAGGGAACAGACACTGCTGCAGTTTGGCTACCAGGCCCCTCAGAAATGATCACCAGCTGGTAGGAGACCAAGAGTCCCCAGAACAAGAACTGCAAGAACAAGGGCAACCTATAGCATGGTCCCCAGGGAGAAAGATGCTGCCATCAGAAGCTTATGAAAACCAAGCCCTGGAGGTGGAAGAGGAGAAAGTCTGAGCTGCAGCAGTGAGAGCTCCCCAGCCTGTACTCGCCCTAGCCTATTTGAATTTTGGGGACAGATTGCCTGGAAAGCAAGCCTCTGGACTGAGCAGAAGGGCTCTCCACCCTCACACTCCTAGCATTGGGTGCTTGGGGTGTGCAGCAACTTCCTCCATGTTGGCTGGACTCAGCTTCTCAAAGCTTGCATTGGATTCTTTTCTGGCATTGCCAGCCAGTCTGGGTTTCCCTATTACCTGGTGAGGGATGGCAGTGCCTGGTTATTTCCAACTGCAGACTTAAGGGTGGTGTGGTTTCTGAGGCTCAACAAGAAAGAGATGCTTTTGGGTGCAATGACTCACAGATTCTTGCTTCCAGGTGGAAGACACAGGAGTCTATGTCTGGAGCAAAGTGCCATGTCTTTCGGGAAGGTACTGTTGTTCTGCTCAGAGGGGGAGAACTGCAGCAGTTCTCACAGGGATGAGGGGAGACAGGCCATCTCTGAACTGGGCCTCCACTCCCTTGCTGTCCTAGTTCCACTCCCATAATTAAAAGTGGGAAAGCTCCTCCCTGTGCTCACAAGGGAAAAGGTTAATTCAGCAGTGAGTCCCTAGGTAGGACTTTGTATGTGGCTGCAGCACTGTGTGAAAAGGCCTGTGCCTCTTGCATCCTTCCATCAGCAAGCTAGGGGAAGCACACGGGAAGTGACTGTGATCCAGCCCTGGCAACAAGCATAGGGAACAGCAGCTGTGCATCACTGATCCACAAGCAGGAGGCCTGGGATTAGCCAGCCTGCTGCAGCTTTGATCAATGGGATACCCTTAGGCCTTTTTAGGCACAGTGCATGGCCATTTATGGATTTCATCTCTTGGCACCCCAGAAGGCTGGGAAAGATCATTATCCCCATTTAAAGAGAGTGAAAGAGAGAAATGATGCGATTTGTCCAAGATCACAGAAGAGGAGGCACAACTAGGCACTGAACCCAGCCCAACTGAGACCCAGTACTGCCTCCAATAGTCCACCTTACCAGCCCTCCCCAAGATAAGCTGAGTGCCCAGCCATGGATGAGAACTGCAAGAAAACCTTCAGGTACCACACACTCATAGGAAGACTGGAACTGCATACCTTTTATTTTAAAATATATATTACATATCCTTTTAAAAAAGGATGATTTGCAAATAGTTTTCCAGTTGGACAGTTCAGTGTGTTCCACAGGCCCCTCTTGCCACAGAACCAGCATTGAAGATGGGAGGGAGAATTTAAAAAAAGAGGTGGGGAAAAAGTACCCCCTCTTAAGGGCATACCTACTGTCAAAGCTCTTGTCCCTTTCTTCCCTCTGCCCGACTTGTGTGGGAGGAAGGCAGGAATTGCAGGAGGTACTCTGGGAAGTGGGGTGGCCCTGGGTACCCTCTACAGTGGCTAAGTGGGGAGGGGCTCTGTGGAACACCAAGGCTTCCAAGAACATAAAAAGATCAAGCAGAATTGAAATAATAGCTACAATATGGCTTCAAGTATACCTGTAAAACCCTACCCTCACAAAGCTTCACAGTCAGCTGCCACTAGTCAGGAGAAAACCTCCCCTCTGAGACAGCACCATGTCTTGCCCCGTAACCCAGGCTGACAGGAGGATCCCAACCTGGCCCCAGGCTCCATAGTGTCACCACCCTCACACATGTGTTTCTGGCTCCTTACCAGTACCAGGTCCCAGCACAAAGTTTGGAGAAGTGTCTGGAAGGGAGGTAGGTCAGATGAGCAATCCCTTAGCTTGAGATAATGCTTTCATCCATGAATAAAGAACTACTGCTGCATGGGAGAACTGGTACCACTGAACACTAGTGGGGAGGAACTCTTCCCTTACACTCTTGTCCCTTTTCATACCTCCTGTTAAATGCTGTGATTTGGATTTCCCTTTTGGCATCTATTCACAGCATTATTTTTTGCCCAGCTGCCTGCCCCAACACCATGTGCCTGCTCCCTTGGCTGGAGACAGTCCAGCCCTGAGCAAACCTCTAGCTGGCATGGAACCAGCTCCTGCTTCCTGCTAGTAAGGGGCATGAAAGGGATGGGATAGGATACAGCAAGCACGGTGGCCCTAGCCAGGGTATACTAACCCCCTCCCTAGTGCCGAGAACTTAGTTTGCAGCAATCCTCTCTCAGTGCCCATGTGCCCTTTTCCTCCCCCAGACACAGAAAGCAGCATACCCTATGAGGTGGTGCCTTTGTATTAGCTTAGCCACATTTCCCCATAGGTTAATCCCACAGTGGTTAGAAGCTTTCCCCAAGGACTAGTTCCCCTTGAGCCATTTTTATGTCCTCCATGCAAGGACCACAACTTCTAAGGAAAAGGAACTGCTGGCATTGCTAGACCTATGGACAGACATCCTCTCTGTATCACACAGGTAGCAGAGAAAAATTCCCAGAGCAATTTTTCTCTAGGCCTTCCTGTCCCGTACTCTGCTGAGACAGCCTACTGTGGTGGGTCCAAGGTAGATGGCTCACTGGACTGAGATCCTAAAAACTCAGTAGTCTGTGGGAACAGAACAGCTGTCACCAAGTAGTTTTGCTTCTCTCTCTCCAGGGGTGCTTTTGAACCAGATCTAATATGGGGAACTGCCATAGTCCATCCCAGTCCCATGAGCCATGCCTCCCTGACTAAAAGCTACATGAAGGTGGCTTTCTTCCTTTAAAGTAGCCCAGAAGGCAGAACTAGAACAAGCTGCAGCTGGGAGCTGGATTCAGACCACAGCAAGTGAAGCATCAAGGCCAGGCAGGCAAACGGCAGATGATACAATCCCTTCAGCAGCTGTCTCCACTGGATTGTCTCATTCCATGAGACCTTCCCTGTGGAGCTAAACTAAAAAGGTAGTCTTCTCTAGTCTTCCCCTGGGACCATGCTGCTGCAGGGGCAGCTGTGTGAATGTGCAACAATTATGCCATCCTGTGGCTGGATACAGTACCGCAGATCAGCACTTAGATAAGTATCTCCCTGTTCAAACCTGGTTTCTCTGCTCCACTCTGGTACTACTCTCTAAGCAGAGGAGAGTCTGCTCAGACCAGTGGAGGAATGCAGGAAAGTTCCCACAGCCTAGCCTTATAGCAAGCAGAAGTTCAAGGGAACCACTTGAATTTCAGGGGGGGAAACAGAGGTTACAACAAGGCAAAGGTTCAGTTTTCAAAGCTATCTTCTTGGTCCAGGTCTAGTGGCTTCTCCTGGGGCTGGAGTTGCAGCCTGTAGTCTCCCAAAGGTCTGCCAGCATCGAGGAAACTGGATGAAACCATTAAAAATGGCCCACTACTAGAAGACCAAACTAGGAGAAGACCTAGCCAGCATGGGTTTTGCAAGAAGATCCTCTCTCATCATCAGTGTAACTCTCACATTATCAGTGGTACTTTCAATGTACCAGTAGAGTAGTACAAGCTCACATAATAATTCAGAGATTTCCAAAGGCCTTTGACAAGGTCCCACACAAGAAGCTACTAAAGGCAAGCAGTCATGGAGGAAAATGGGAGGAATCAAAAAACTGGCAAAGCCATGAGGAGGGAAAGGATTAGGAATGAGTGGTCAATTTTCATCGGAGCAAGATGCCTCAGGTTCCTCCCCACATGTAGTGGGATCTGAATGCAATTATTTGGCAGGGGAAAAAAAAAAAAAAAAGTTTTGCGGTAGTAAATAGGAGAGGGAGGCCGAGGTATTTA
>NW_017729019.1:15873640-15876022 GCF_001723915.1 Gavialis gangeticus | reverse complement strand
AAAAAAAAAAAAAAAAGTTTTGCGGTAGTAAATAGGAGAGGGAGGCCGAGGTATTTAGGTTAGCCCAGGACAAAGAAGACAGTCTGGAAATTCAAACACCTACTCAAATTAGAGAAATGGACAACTGAACATCCAGTGACGCTATGTACGGGCAAGTTAAAAGCAACATATGTTACAGAGAGAAAACCCCAGCCTGGTTACACACACCTAACCAGCACTGAAGTTAAACACATCAGCTCAGGAACAAGACCTGAGGATTCCTGGAGACAGTTCATGATTTCTGCTCAGCACAGAACTAAGGCAGGTCAGGTTACATATGAAACGAGATGCAGAACATGGTGGAAAACATCAAAGTGCCCATCTATGAGTCAGTAGTTTGCATTCATCCGGGTAATGTACATGAGGAAATTGGGGTGGGGTTTTCAGAGGTGAAGAATCATAGAAGTCAGGTCGGAAGGGACCTTGTCGATCTTCAAGTCCAACCCCCTGCCCGGGCAGGAGAAGAAACTGGGCTTAAATGACTCCAGCCAGGAAGGCATCAAGCCTCCTCTTAAAGACCCCCAGGGTAGGAGCCAGCACCACTTCCCTTGGAAGCTGGTTCCAGATCCTAGCCGCCCTGACCGTGGAGTAGTTCTTACGGATGTCTAATCTAAACCTCCTCTCCAACAACTTGTGGCTGTTATTCCTTGTCATGCCAGGGGGCACTAGGGGAAACAAGGTCTCTCCAAAACCCTTCTGGTCCCCCCTAGTGAGTGTATAGACGGTCACCAGGTCCCCCTCAGCCTTCTCTTGTGAAGGCTGAACAGGTTCAGGTCCCGCAGTCTCTCATTGTAGGGTCTGCCCTGTTGTCCCTGGATCATGCGGGTGGCCCTCCTCCGGACCCTCTCAATGTTGTCCACATCCCTCCCTAAGACAGAAAGAAGGGATAGGGAAAACATGCTTGTATGCAAGGAGATTGAAGTAGCTGCTGGTTTTCCCCTTAAAGAAAGGACAGGAACATGAAAGCTGTGATAAAAAGCATTAAAAAGCAAAGTGCCTGGGGAAGCAGAGCTGGAGCTGCTCTTCTCCCTGCATCCTCACACTGACAAGGGACAGCAGCTGAAATTAAACGGACAAAAGGGCAAAATCATTTGCAAATGAAGTGGTCGGGCTGTGGTGCTCCCTGCCACGTGCTTTGGTTGAGGATCAGAATCTATATGGCAATGGTTCCCAATCTGCAGTACGCATACACTGTCAGATTTATTATAATTACTTTATATGACAAAAATTTGCTGGTGATACTTCAGGTTGTATCCTTTTAAGTTAGTGGTGTGCAACCTGTCAGTTTGAGAACTGCTGCTTTATGGGGTAGTAAATGTGTAGCTTCAGGCTTTAAGCCTGTTTCTAACTATTAGGGATCTAAGTGAGACCTTTATTATGGCGGTGGAGGGGGGAGTGGAGATAGTTTCTTATTTGCCTACTGTAGGGGTCCTGCACTTTCCTCCGAAGCATCTGGTTCTGGTGCTGGTCGCTGCCAGGGTCAGGACAGCAGCAACACAGATCCAGTATCACCACCACCAAGATGAGCCATAGCATCCCTCTAACCATCTCGACTGCCTCCTCTAGAGCTCCCGCATTGCCCTGACTGAACAAAGACGCAAGAATGGAAAAGTCCCAGATAACAGCACTTCATACTTTTAGTTTTATAAGCATTGCCATGCCTTTCTATGCAATCCCCAAGATTAAGTTAGGCAGCCTCGGGACAGGGAGCCAGATCCTCAGCCAGTCAAAGGTGGTTTTAGTCCATGGAAGTCATTCAGCTGGGGATCTGGTCCTCCCCTGAACTGGCCCAACCATGCTAGAAACAGGGTTAGCTGAAGCAGACTTAGGCCTAGTTTGAGCCAGAGGTGGACGCAGCAGTCAGTCTCAAGCTTTACACAGTAACCAGAAGTGAGGAATACAAATGGCCAAGGCACTGGGCTGAGACTCATACAGGACCCATGGCCTCAAAGGCTACAAGGATTTCAGAGTCAGGATCTGCTTGGATCCACTCTCTGAATGACAGCTGACAAGGAGTTGTTTACAATTTTCTAATCCTGACCAGAAGTGCAAGTGGCAGGTCAAAGAGGCCCTGCCAGGTGGAGTCTCCACTGAAAGCCCTTCCACTACGGTGTCTGTTGCTGAGACATAGCAGCCCTGGGAAGGTGCACAAGAACCTAGCGGGACATTCAGGGGCAGCTGAAATTCAATCTGCAGAGAGCTGCAGCAGTAAAGAATGGATCCACTTCCTAAGCCTCCTGCTGCTTATTTTCTGAAGGGACGCAGGGGGTGACATATCTCAGTTTCCACTTTAGTTGCAGAGAGTAAGGCTTAAGAAAACAAAAAAAAAAAAAAAAAAAAAAG
>NW_017729019.1:15851900-15873469 GCF_001723915.1 Gavialis gangeticus | reverse complement strand
AAAAAAAGGTTTGCCTGAGAAAGGGCAGACAGCACTTTCTCAGGAAGTCTGATTTGATACTATTCAATACCAGCTCTTCATTTATACACCCGCCAGCACATTAAGGTTGAAGCATCTGTAAGGGCTCATGACCAGCGAAAGCCACCCCATGTCTGTGATGCTAGCGGGGAAAACACACATCTCCAGAGTTGAATTCTGGCAGGAAGAGTCTGCCTGCCCCCCTCTAGGGTGCACCTAGATTGCCAGTAATCTTCTGTTGGGTTAAAGGCAGGCAAGGTGCTTTTTAAAAGCAACTGGTAAGGCTGAGTATCTGAGCTTGGCTGTAGGGCAGTAAGGGCAGCTACAAGCAAAACCCGCATGGCTTGGCCTCCTCCTGTGACTTATAATTCTGTTGTACATGTGCAGGCGGGGTCCAGGCTGATACTGGAGAAAACAGGGATCTGTGCCCTTTGCAGGGAGCACGTGAGAACCCCATTGAGCAGACAAGGAGAATGGCATTATTGTAACAGGGTGTTCATTCCTCTAATGGGGTTTCTCTGATCTCCTTGTACTTGAGGAGCCTGGAACCCCTCCCTTGTTGCTGCCCACTGGGAAGGCCCTTGCTCCAGGACTCAACAGCTGGATAAGATAACGAATGCCCTGCCCCCTCTTCTGTCCCCCTGCAATGCCTCTGAGTAGTTTTTGGGACAGTCTCTCCACGGATGGTAGAAAACCTGGTGCTTTGTTGAAGAGGGGTCGTAGGTCCAAGCAGATCTCCCTTTGTGGTTCCCCAAGCCCCTCTCTTGGGAGATGTCGTTACAGAGCGGAGTGTTGAGGGAGTTCAGCCAGACCCTCGGCCTCCGCCTCCACGACGGTCAATGTCCAAAGAAGCGACGTACCACGAACTGTCCCAGCAGGACCACAATCAGCACGACCATCATGTACTTCAGGTAAACGTTGTCTAGGTCCAATGCTGCCACCTGGCGGGAGAGCATTACCAGCTCGGTGAAAGACTGGCAGATATAACTGTTGACTCAGCTGGCACTCCCGGGTACCCAGCCACCCTCTGGGATGCCCTGCCCATGATCTTGGTGACAGCATCATTAAACACAGGCTAGCACTCTGTCCTGTGACAATGAGATGAATTCCAGTCCCACTCACATCACTGCAGATATGAAGTAACCCACTTCAGAAAGTTGTGAGCAAGTTTTCATTATCCAGCCAGCTCTACAGCATTTACAGCGGAAGCATCTGAAGCATCCAAGGGGTTAACTTAACTCTTTAAGTCACCAGTGGAAGGACGTCATCCACTGCGCCCCCCCCCCCCCCAAGATATGTGGCTTCAACAGGCTGGATTCGCAGAGGACCCAAGACCTACAATTCCCACCAAAGTCAGTGGAGCTTCAACTGCTTTGCCCTCTGCAGAACATAGTCACTCCTTTAAAGAGGAAGGATGGGCAAAGGATCAGGATCTGAGAGACCTGGTTCAAATCCCTTGTTTTGCTGCAAGCTGCTTGTATGACCTTGGGCCAGTCACTTAAGTCTCTGCACATTAATTTCCCCCCCGTCTATAAACAGAGCGCTATGGTCCCGTACTGTGACCTGCTCAGACACTACAGTGATGGTGCTTTTTCACTACTCTAAAATGGACAGAGGGTCTCAAGTAGGAATTTAAGCACCCAAATGTCCACATCCGTGGCTCAACTCTCAAAGCAGCATCCAATGTCTCTCCCAGTGTGCTGCCACCCCCAGAGCTCAACATCCCTAAATATTCACCTGAGCTGCCTTGCTGGTGGAAATGTCTTATGTGCCCAGCACAACCACCGTGCAGGGTAGGAAGCCAGGCCCACTCACCCATCCTCCCTGCTGTGCGATCCACCGGGCGATGCGGTTGCAGAGCACAAAGTCTGCCACATAGCGAGCAATGCTTCGGAGGAAGCCGGTCATCCCGTGCTGGTAGACATGGATCGCCATCCGGTAGCCGAACCCCAGCAGTGCAATCACCCTGCCCCAGTTAATGCCGCTGTCGAATAAGCTGCAAGAAAGCCAAGTCACCTGGTGAGAAGCAGTGACAGGCACTTGGTGGGGCTGGCACACTGCTGTGCCCCACAGGGCTGCTCCAGAGCATGCAGTCAGGGAGCGGGAGACAATTCATGGGCACGTTCTCCAGCACCACAGGCTATCCCAGCCCTTTGGGTGCATCCTTGCCAAACTGCTCCCACAGCTGCCTGGTGGATCATGAGCACTTGAACTCTAATACCTGTGCAGTTGGGCTTTAAAAACAGAAGACAGCATCTACCACAACCACCAGCCATCAGATAAGGGCACACAGTCTGAACAGATACCCACCCACCCACCCCATCTGTGAGACAAGGAGAAGCAGGTTTGAATCCCACCGAGGCCTGGACATGTTAGGACTCAGTTCATCCAAGGCCTGGAGGAGCAAAAAGAAATAGACGTGCTGGATTCTCCTCTCCCTTTATAGTGCAGTGTAATGGTTTTTGGGCACAGAGGCCGCTGAGCAACACCCAGGTCCATAAGACACACCCCCCCCCCATCTTAATTACAACCCTGATATAATGCAACCCCCCCGCTGTATGCAGGTCTAGCACCAGTTTAGTTCCGACTTCACGTGAACCACTCCAGATTAACTCTTGACTGGGTCTCCGGTGCCTAGCACAGCTGTTTTCTCACTGTGTAGCTGAAGGAAATGGTTTGAATCCAGGCAGGACTCACACCTGTGTGGGGATCTCCACACAGCAGACTGGGGCTTCAGAGAGTGTGCCATGGGCAGAGGGGGCAGTTAGCAGGGGTAGAGGAAGGAACAACAACAACATTGAGAAGGACAGGAGGGAGAGTGACAGAGGTTAATTTACCTGTTGGCTGTGCCTCAGGGTGGCATAGCTGCGAAGACAGTGCAGTGTGGCTTCCCAACGAGAGGGGAGCAGGAAGAGAGGACAGAAGAGACAGTTAGACATACACCAAGAACGGTGCATACGGGGGGCAAGGCCTGGAGCTCCAGCTCTGAGGAGCAGTGGACGTCCCCCTCCCCACCTTGGGTAGTATTGCTTGCTGTGCACAGAACAGGCCTCGGGACAAGACCTTACACAACTAAGGGAGGCAGGGTGTCCTTGTGAGCAGAGCACTGGGCTGGCACTCCAGGGATGGGCTCAGGTACCTCTGCCAAAGGCTTCCTCTGGGACCCTGAGCAAGTTGCCCCCTAATCTAGCACCTCAGTTCCCCACCTATAAGATAAAATCCAGTGACAGGGGCTCAGAAGTACTTGGACTTCTGGCTGTCAGCCACAGCATCCAGAGTGAAACAGCCAAAACCAGGCAGGCAATCACAGTCTCCACATTGGCTCCACAGCAGGTGTGGATTATAAAACAGACATCTGATTCTTTCTGCTGTCTGCTCCCCTTCACCCTGGCTTGGTAACAGTGTCTATGCCAGTCCTGAAGTCATTTATTGCAGTTTGGGCAACCCACAGAGTCCTAGTGCTACAAGACCGACAGACCCCAGTGGCACTGTGGCGTGGCAGCTCGTGCCTGACACAGGAGCCAGTCACACCAGCAGTTCTCTCATCTCCAGCCAGAATCCAGTATTTGTCCTCAGGCTGCCTGAGAGGCAACAGAGGGCAAATCACATCCAGACCAACGTTTTCTCCATCGAAACCTGCTCCCTGCTCACCCACAGCTTCCGAGCGTCAGCAGCCATGACTTTCCTTCCACAGCTAGTGAGTCTGAATGACCTCCACTCCTCTGACTCTTTGCTTTCCTCATTCACCCAATGGTGACTCCTCAAATCTGAAGAGCTGGGCCTGCCGCACTACAGCTGTGGAGGAAGAAGGCTGGCACAATACACCGCATCATGGGCTGGATTGAGTCAGTTCATGGCACCAAGAGCTGCCTCCAGCTGCAGCTGTGCTTGCTCAGCACCCTCCAAAGACCAGGCCCTGAGGCCAGTTAACCATCAAGACTCCCCCAGCTGGGAGAAAGTCTGGTCAAGGGGAGCTGATGAGTGCCTGACCAAGAGCAATTTTAATTCTCCTCCCAGGCTGGCCTGACCTCACTGCAAATCCACTAGTCCAACATAATCCCTCTTGATTTAGTGGTGTCAGCAGGAGGAGAGCCAGCTCCTCCATCTCTGCCCAACTTAAGAAGGTGCTCATGTGTCATCAAGACCCATTTACACATGCAGACATCCAAGATGAGTGTCTAAGTGCAGGAGTGGAAGCAGACAGGCAGGAAACACAGGCAGAGATCAGGGGTTGCTTCATGAAACTCAGGACAAGCTCACAAAGCGAGTCCAAAGCTGAGGATAACTGCCCATGTACTGTGGGAGGAGCTGGGGGCAGCAAGTAGGTTTGGGGAGCCAGCACTCTGGGATCATAGAGGAAGCTAGAAAAGCTTTCATTTCTCTTTATTTCTCCTCAGCCTGACCCTTCCTGTGTGCCTGCCACGAAGACCTGAGTACCGTACCACCTGCCACCACCATTCCCCAGGCAGCAGTGAGGATGCTGGCAGCCTCACCTGGAGGCGATCCTTGTGAAGTACTCGTAGGCGTTGTCCTTTGTGGGCTGCAAGGACTTGAGCATGTTGCGGAACTCGGCATCATACCGCGCGTTGATGTCGTCGCCAATGATGGCCAGGCGCCGGCCCACCAAGCTACTGGTACTGCCGAGAGGATGGAACAAGTCAGAGACAAGCCCAGTTCCCACGTGGGACAGGTAGGCACCCCATGGGAGGCAGGCTGAGGCCCTTAGAAGAGGGAGAATACTGCATGCAGCTGGGCTTGGCTGGCGAGGGATGAATGGCACAGCCTGTTATGGCCTTACCTGCCTGGCTCCTGCTGGATCTCAGCAATCTCGGGATCCATGGGCATCTCCTCTGTGCTCTCCTCCCTCTCCTGCTGGTAGCGATAGAAAGCATAGCTCCGAAACACCTCCTCTGTCTGCTGAGCCACCTGGTCCTCTGGGGAACAGAATCACAAGCAGTCACACAGGCAGCTGCCCGGTTTCCCCCAGGTCTTGCACCTACCCCAACCTACTCCTGGAGGGGACTGCCTGGGTCAGAGACCAGATCTCAGCTATCTCAGGCAAATGCACCATATGTTCCCAATTATATCAAGATATGTCAAAGCCAGCTGGCAGTGTGAATAGTCCATGCAAAGGCTGTTCCAGAACCTCTCTCTCGTCCAACGGTTAGTAACTTTTTTTCTGATTGCCAGCCTAGAGGCATTCATCATATCCCAAGTTCTTTGCCAACATTGTCCCATAGTTTTAAAAGCTCCCTCCCTTTCTTCATGTTTCCTCCCCCAGTATATTAACTAGGAGCAGTCACATCTGCACTCAGCCCTTGTTTTGCTAAATTAACCAAGCCTAGATCTTCTGGTCTGTTTGGTAAGAAAAGTTCTCCTTTCTCAGATGTTCCTAGTAAGTCTCTTCTCACCACTTCCCATTCCTCCCAGTCTCTGCAGAAGCAAAACAACACTCCAATCCTCCTGCATTTATATCCCCCCCACCCAGGAGAGGCAGACGTCCTTCTCCCCTTTCTTGGGGACACTGCATGCATTAGTCTGAACCCTTGAACTGCAGTGCAGAACTAATGTTCCTGCTTATTTGCTAGCAGGCTATTGGCAGCAGAAATGGGGTCTGCATATGGATCTGCAAGGCCCTGCCAGGCGCTGGGATGCTTTTAGCAGCCTGAGGCCATGTAAAAGAGCAGTGAGGAACCAGTTTAGGGCTTGCCTCATATTCTAATATCCCTGAATAGAGACTGAGTTTTAACATGATCGAGTTGCAAAGACCTGTGTGGGTGCTCTTCTGGCCTAGCCTGGGCTTGTTTAAGTTTGTAGAAAGGCAGCTAGAGAATAAGCTAAAAATGCTCTTACATGGGACTCAGCACAAGGGGCTCCTGGTTTTTGACTAAGCCTTAGTCCCACGCCCTACAAAGGTGCTTAATCGTCCCAGATTGGCAGTGCTGCCAGTGCAAATGGTGCTAGCTGTTGAACTTTTGACATGCATTTTCAAGGAATCAAAATCATCAATAAAAAGGGAGAAAAGAAAGAACCCACCATCACCTCTCTGCACACAAAGCAGGATAGTTCCCTGCCGAACAGTTGCTAGCAACACATCAAGTCTTAAATAGCTGGAGTGGTGTAGCTGCCACAATGACTCATGGCACTATCACGGGAAAGCTCTGAGCATGAAGACTGAGCAAACAGGGCTTGTTAGTCACTGTGAGGCCGTCCCTAGCTTCTGCCTGGATCACGCGCCGTCTGATCTCACACCCATCAGCCCGGCAGTAACAAGGGTCAGGCAGGTTTGTAACCTCAGCGTGACCTGCCTAAGCTAACAGGAAGCTCATGTCTGGGCTCAGCATCTTGCCTAACTCCTGGTTGCAGAGACTTATTTAGGACCGCAGCAGGCACACGACATACTCCTTTCCTTTGACTGGGTACATCTACACATTCGTTAATGCTCCGTAAATACTGTACATTTACTTCAGTACTTCCATAATGAAATACTGAATGCACAGTAACTAGAGTTACGGCACAGTAGCACCGGCACATGGCTATTTAGTGATGCTTACTGCTCATTAGTCTAATAACGCTGCACAGTAGGCTATGGTTTTTGCCGTGACACAGTACCGTGCAATATTATTAGGCTAATGTGCAGTAAGTATCTTGTGCAGACATGGCCACTAGGATTTAAAAAAACAAAAAAAAAAAAAAGTCTTAACCCTTTTCACAAGGGCACATTTCAGTGCGAGCTCAGACCAGCTGCACTAAATGCAGGGACTTCACCGACCCCCATTTTAAACCCAGCTCCTGTGATAAAAGGCTGTTACCCTCCACCACCATCTGATACCCACCGGCTCTCTGGGAGCAGAAGCCCCAGTCCTCTGCTTTGAGCACAAATAAGCACACAAGACGCAAGTTGGTGGTAAAGCTTGGTGGGGCTGGAGGCCCCGGCCAGGAAGTCGGTGGGGGTTGTTTGGGGTAAGGCTGCCTTGTTTCTGGACACAGCAGCAGCTTCCTCCTTTGCAGGATAGTAAACAGCTCTCAGTCGAGCAGGCCAGGTATTCTCAGCTCAGCCATGACATGCAAGGAAACAGAGCAGGCCTGGCGCACAGGCAGGAAATGAGTCAGTAGGGAACTGGCAACCGGGTCCATGAAACAAAGCCCAAGGGGAGAGTTTGTTGCTGTTGCTGTCATGAGTTAAAATACTCCACTGGCACAAAGCCACAGTGCAGACAGGATGCCAGTTTTGCCCCTACTTATGTGCCCCCATGCTCCTCCATGAGTGGAAGAGCCTGGCAGAGTACTGAACTAAATGTACCGTATTTAAGGAGCATTAAGGAATGTGTAATGTACCCAGTCATTTCCCTTGAGGGGAAAGGAGTATGTTGTGTGCCTGCTGCAGTCCTAAACAGTCTCTGCAACCAGGAGTTAGGCAGGATGCTGAGCTCAGACATGACACACACGTGAAGCAGGCTGTCTGGATGGCCACAGCGAGCCCCCAAAGCACATCAGCTTGTAAGTCCCATCTTAATGGGCATCTTATAAAGTTTCCTGTAGCACAACAACACAGGGCTACAGGAAGTACAGCCCAGAGGAGAGGCACTGGCCTGAAACCCAGAGCTCTAGTCCCGACTGCAATCTGCCAGCTCCCCCCAAAACCATGGGGAAACTCACATAAGACCTCCATTTCCCACTCTGTAAAATGGGCTCACTTAAACCTACTGCAGTCAGAGCCACAGAGGTAAGCGAGCTGGCCTACAGCGAGCACTCTGAAAAGAGCTGCACCCCAAGTTTTCTGGGTGAGGACTATCTTCTTGGTAAGGTGACTGAACCACAGCAGAGGGGACTAGCCCAGAGGTATCAGAGCCCAGCTCCTTACCAGTGCCCCAAAGTGTCTCCCGACAGCATTTGTGCCAAATATTACCACGTACTGTGGTTTACTTAAAAAAGGTGCAAAGCAGGGAAGAATGGGGCCCACATGCATTTCAGTTCAAGTCTAGGTACAGGCTACACATAGGAGTTTCAGAGAACTGGCCTTCCCATTGACATTAAATGGATTTGGGGGTGCTCAGCATCTCTGCAGAAAAAGAGGCTCAAGACGGTTTTGCAAGGCTGTCCCATAATATGGATACTGCTCCAAGCAAACACCTGGCTAAATGACCAGTGGACAGGTGAGGCCGAGGGCACGTCTGCAACTGGGATGTGGATAGCCTGGGTCAAAGGCCATGTTGACATTAGGAAAGCTTTACTGGTACAGTAGCCCCTGGGCACACTTTGCTTTCCAGAGAAGATGCAGTTTGTACCAGCAAAGAGAGCTCTTTCCCCAGCATCATTAACCAACTCACCGAACAGCAGAAGCTTTATTGGGAAAATGGGTTTTGTCTGCATTAGCTGCATCTGCACAGACGGCCTTTGCTGGTATGCCTCAGAGCTCTGTATTGCACTTCTAGCCCAAGTGTGGACACAGCTAGGCCAGCCAAGCCGTGCTTTGCACTAGTATAATAAATCACACCCACAAGCAGAACAAGCAAGACCAGTAAAAGCACAGGTTTACCAGTATAACAGCATTGCTGCTGGTGTGGCCATCCCCATCAGGGATCTCACTCCTCACCCCCCGACAGGCTGGTGGAGCTACACTGGCAGAAAGCCGCTCAGCCCAGATGTACCTGCCGGCATTATAGGTAGCGCAGTGCGGGTTGTGTAAATACAGGCGAGGGGACAGGGCCAAGGCTGCCGGCCGCACGTGCAGAGGACTGTTGTGGATTCAGCCGAGACCAGGTTTATTTGGAGTAAACAGTTCCTGCTTTCAGGGGGAACCGGAGGCGAAGGGTACTGTACAGGCCTGCGGCTGCAAAAACGAAACTGTCTGACTCATAGTTTCAGTGGAACAAAAAGTAAATAAACCAACAGGACAAAAGAGGAAATAGGATTTAAAAAAAAAAGAAAACCCTCTCCCTCTTAGAGACCCAGGGTTATTTTTAGAAAACCCAGTAAGAGGAAGCTTATTTCTTTATCAGCGCTATCCTACAGAAGTGTCACAGAAGGGCTGCCATGGTATAGAAATGCCTTTGTCCCACAGGAAAGGCTCCAGGCTGCACCCCCCTGCGGGGCCGCACCACTGGGCTCACGTTCCAGGGACGCAGCTGAGCTCCAAAACCTCAGCTGGAAGGGCTGATGTCCAAATGGCTTCAAGCCCGGCTCACCTTTGCACTCCTCCTTGCAGTCTAGGGTGGGGCCAAGCCTCCAGAGAGAGCTGGCATAGGGAGTTCGGCTGGAGCTCTCCAAGAGCTGCTGTGTATTTCTGCTGGCTACGTATCACTGCGAGCAGGGAGCATCTACACGAGACACAAATTGTGTGGCAGCCTAACAACACTGCGCGGTAGCACGTCACAGCACGGACAGCGCTAATACATGACTGCGCAGTATTATACGGGTACTGCGCAGTAGTGTCACTGAAAAGGCGTTCGCTGGCACTACTGCGCAGTAACTCTGGTTACTGCGCATTTATTTAGTACTTGATTTTACAAGTACTAAATTAAATGCACAGTAACTATTGCGCATTAATGAACATACAGATGCACCTGCAAGGATGCAACTGCAGCCAGGGATTGGGGATATGGGAGCACCCTGCCTACACCCCTCTTCCCTGCTGCTAAGCCCCTCCCCACCGTTGCCTGCAACAGGCAAGAAAATGGCATAGCAGCCTTTCCCTTCATTGGCTGTACACTGCCAGAAGATGAGCCTCGTGATCCCAGCCTATATCTGCAGAGGTACAAAAGCAGCTACCCTACAAGAAAAAATCTGCTTTGCTGAGTTTTATTCTCCGTAGGGCAGGGACTGCACCTTGCCCAGCCCAATGCACACACCAGCAGCATTCAGACAGAAGGTCTTCACTTGACAGTGTCCCTGCCAGCCATTATTGAATAACTGTGCTGTGCATTAAGAGGTGTAGTTGTTTGCACAATGGCTGATAACCTCCTTGTAATCAGAGTGGCTGCAGGCCAAAATGTGCCTCCCGCAGCTTATGTAGCTATGACAATGGGTGCAATTGTACCCTCGGGTGCAATACAATAAGACAGCAGCAGGCACCAAAAATCCCCCATTCTACAAGGCTGCCTGATCTCCTAAAGTGCCAGGCTGCTGTCAAAAAATCCCATTGTATATAAACAAAGAAAGGGCCTTTCCCTGATGTCATGCTGGTTTTACCCAAAGCGCTAAGCACAACCCAATGAAAATCAGGTCTCACCTGTCCACGATCCACAGCCAATGCCAGTTGGCCACGGTCCACCCCTGAGGGGACAGCCTGGCTTCTTAGCATAAGCTGTATGGACACACATTTACAGCTGAGCACCCACTGCTCCCGCTGAAGGCAGACGGTCCTTGCTTCTGAAAATCCAGATTTCCCCAGGGCTTAGTGGAGTTACTCTCAGTTCACACTGCTAGAAGTGAGAGTCTCATTTAGCATCACCGGGGAGGGGTGGCAAAGGAGCTTCCTTTCCAATATACAAGAGGGGTCCAATCTTTTCAGCAAGTGTGCCACAACTTAACCACCACCCTCCCCAAGTGCCACTTCAATCTTGTTCCCCTGCCTAGCCTGCCACTCTGCTGTCTGCTCCCCCTCCCTTGTGTTCCTTGTCTGAGCTGCTGCTCTGCTTTCTGCTCCCTGCCTGTTCCTTCATCTCCAACTACATACCACAGAAGCTGTCCATGCCACCTGTGGCACACCTGGTGCAGGTTAGCCACTCCTATAATATATCACACAGAATCTGCCCCATGACCTAAATACCTGGGGGACTGCTAATTTTGCATTAAAAAAATACCACTTCCTGCTATGCCAACTCCCCTTGTGTCCAGGCAGCAGGAATACAGCAAAGTATTTGCTTATCTTGAGGTCTTAAAAATGATTACCGAGACAGCTCTTTCTTTCAGGAGCCTTCCCTCAGGGCACTGGAGTGAGGCCTGCTACTTTCAGAGGACGTTTAACTCAAGCCCACATTAGAAGCGATCTAAAGTCATTGCCAAGCGAGGGTGGCTCATGGCCTCTGTGAAACGAATTTGGTGGCTCCCAGTCCACTTCCCAAGGGACAATTTATCCCTGTTATGGAGCCCACTACTGACAATCTTAGCAGAGGCCAAATGCTGACTGAGCCAGCTTCTCACTCTCGGGGGAAAGCCTTGCAGCTCTGGGTCATGCTGGAAGGATCCTGCACAGCCCCTGCCCGAGTGAGCACCTCTTAGGTGAGTGGAGGGTGCATGTCCCACTTGGGAGCAGCTGATCCAGCATGAGGGCCCCTAGCCTGAACCATCGTCTTTCCCGGCTCAAGTGCACTGTCAATTTGGGGTTATTATTCCATTTGCTGGAGGTAAGGGTGTGTCCCTGGTGCTGTTAATTCCCCCTGCAAGGCCCAGTTTCTGATGGTGCATGTTGATTCACTGCTTCCACCAGTGAGTCACCACAGGCTGAAACAATGCAGGAAACAAGACACAGAGACATTACACAGAGCACCTGGAAGTACACCCAGGGAGGTTGTAGCCAATGCACCCAATATGCCAACACCCCAAGGTGGAGCAGGGAAACGGTATGTTTGCTGATGCAGCAGAGCAGAGGAAAAGCTAGCTAAGACCTGGGCCCAAACCTCCCCTCTACTTACCAGATCTCTGCTTACTCCAAACTAATTCCCATGTCAGAGAAGGGAACACTGAAGCACAGACATGAAGTGACATGCCCAAGGCTACACATTAAGTCAGTGGCACACCCAGTGTCAAAACCTGGAAATCTGACTCCCTATCTGCATGGGCAACTGGTGCCACCTTAGTCGGGGGGCACATGCCCCCCCAGTAACCAGTCAGGGGCTGGGGGGGGTCCCCCCAAGGCCAATCTCACTGATAGCGCTCCCACTCCCTAGCCAGCGCTCGCAGGGGGGCTCCCGCTTGCCCATTGCCTGAGCTCTCAGGGGGGGCAAGTGCACCCCCAGGCAATCCCTACATATTGTCACTGCCTATCTGAGCTATGTTCCCATTTCCAGGCAGGCCAAAGGCCAATTCAATCAATCCTGTGCTGCAGGTGAAGGAGTTATGTTACACTCAAAACAGGGGGACCTTTTTGCCTTTGGAAGGGGCCTAGCTCAGTCCCAATTCCCACAGTGGTTTCAAGAAAATAGACCAGAAATGCACAGAGCCAGCCATCTCTCATCTTTCTTCATTTTCCATTGTTCTCTGGAGAAGCCAACAGCCTCCATTTAAAGAAAAAAAGAGCCCTAAAATATATGCACACTGGGTTTTGGTTGCAGCGGTGTTGGTCTAAGGACATAGGCAGGTAATGCAATGTCTTTTATTAGACCAGTGGAGGAGTTGGAAAAAAGTTCTTTGCAAGCTTCATACACCCAGGCCCATCACAGCCCATTCTCACCTCATTAGCAACTGCACCAGTGACTCAGTAGAATCACTACATTTTCACTCAGTCTGTCCCTAAATGACAACCCCAGAACCACAAGGTACACTTCAGCGACAAGACTGGTGTCTACATGCTACAGTGTCTTGCAATATTTGTCAGAAGAGCAATTTTGCCCATCTTGGTAGGAGAACCCATTCCTAATTTTGAGTTGCTGTTTTAAAAAGAAATTAGGTCAGCAGTGCTTCTCACCCTCTCTACAGATAACAGCTGCCACCCCAATTACATAATATTCAAGCATGCAGAAACCCTCCAATCTGAGCTAGGTTTTCTACATCAGCTGCATTTAAAGTGAGAGATCCATGGTCTAATTTCTTAACTAGCCACCCACTGGCTGTATCTGTGGAATATAAATCCAGTTTGGTGGGAAGATCCAATAGTCTATGCCTGCACAGTGTCAGAGATCCTACTTGCATGCCTGGAAGAAAGGAGTCAGCTTGAGTTTGTCCAAAATCTATACATTTCAAACAGTATGCATCCAGCTCTGAGCAGCTAACCTGTTTTTAAACCTGTTCTGCAGGTGGCTTTGTCAAAGGGAAGATCAAGCCATTGTGGGTCTGTCAATAAGGCCACATAAGTAACTGTTCATGCAGTTCATGTAGCCAGTGCAAAACTTCATTGCCAAGACCGAAGCCCTATTCAGGACTTGATTCTGCAACACTCTCTTAGCCTATCCCGGTTATTGAAATGCAGATAAGTTAATGACTCCAGAGGGTCAGAGAGGAAGTGATTCCCACTTTATATAGATGGGGCCCAGCTGAGTGACAGCCAGGACATCTGGCTTCTGTTTGCTGCCACTGCATATCCTTGAGGCAAGTCACGGCAACCCTCTGTGTCTCAATTTCTCCAGGTGTGAAATGGGGATTGTAATGCTCATCTTACTTGGACAAGTACTTTGAGATCTACAGGTCAAGTGTTCCCCACAGCAGCAGAAAAATATGAGGGATGGAGAGGTTGGTTGTATTGTAACGCTTATGAAAACAGATCCGTTCTGTTATGAACCTAGCAGGACTCTTGTTCCTTTCTCCTGTGTGTAACCTCCCCTTCTTTTGATTCATCTATTCAAGGTATGTATACAACACCATTTCTCTAATATTGTAGCACTGTACAGCATCTCTGGTAACCAGCCCTAGAAAACTGAGGCACAAACAGACTAGGGCCAGGGCTGGAAGGCTATCCCTACCTGTGAATCCCTGAATTAAGTACCCCCAGCACTGCACCCACCTGCCTCCCTGGTTAAATCTCCTGTGCAGCTATGCTGTGAAAAGTCTCCCCTTTTCACAGGATACACTCTGCTTGGGTAGAGCCTACCTCTATGGCACCAGCTACCTACAGCAAATCCAGTCCTTTTTTGCCTTTTTAAACAATCAATGATCCCTAGCTTCAAAACAGAAGGTCCAGACAGATACCAATGGCAGTCTAACTCATGCTCCAAGCAGAGTTTGGGTGGTGGGGGTGTAGGATTCAAGACGATACTCCGGGGTGCTGCCCAGAAAAGCTTTAGGAGAATAAAGTATGTGTTTATAAAATATAGATTTTAGCAAAGGAGTTGGGCTAAATAAGTCTGGCTAGGCCTGAAACTGTGAAGGTAAGAGTTTTTCAAACACTGCTGTTGCTGCTCTTAAGTCTTCCGGGGTCCAAAAATAATGAAGTTTGAATCTGAGACAGTTCTGGACCTATCCACTAAGATCCCAGTAGCGTAAAAAACTAAAAATATGAAGAAAATAATCAAATTGGTAACAAGAGAATTTTCTTTCCCCTAAGCATCAAACAGTTCCCTTACGCCTCATGATCCCATCCAAAGGGCAGAGCCACACAAGTAAGGTACTGCAAGATAAGACAGCATGCATTAGAGTATGAGGTACATCGCTGTACTCCTCTAACCCCGTGGTAGGTGCAAGTTGGATTATCCCACATACCTCATGCTTGCTTGCCCCACAGGGTACAATCCTGCAGACAGCAGGTGTTAGACAAGCATTGCAGAGCAGCTATCTCATCTCAGGGTCCCCTGTTTGTGCTATGATGCCCAAATAGAAATGGGCAAAAAACAGGCAGGGGAAAAAAAAAAAAAAAAAAAAAAAAAAAAAATCAAGCTTCCCCCCATCCTTCACTCCCCCAACTCAAATTCAGCTAGGCCAGACACCTGTTGCCAAAAATCCTTCCAGTCCTTGCAGTCTTGCAGCATAGGGCTGAGGCAACAATACAGCTCAGCTCCTGCTGGCATCTGTACAGTTTTTACCTGAGAAAGGAAGGCAAATTCAAACTGAAAAATTGAACTGGATGTACATACAAAGACTCGCATGGGCTCTCTGGAGCAAGAAAAATAAGGCCAATGACAAACGCTTTGAAAACACCACCCAAAAGGTGCCCACTTATTTATAGGCTCCTCAGTTGTTATTCAAGCAAAAAATCTCACTGACCTCACTGGGAGTCTGGCACGAGTAAACCGCTTTCTATGCACCTTGCAAACTTTGGTAGGACAGGGACTGTGTGCCTAAAGACGCCGCAAGCCCAGTTGGGCCCCCGGCTCCGCCGCAATACAAACAACATAATGACACCAATTAAAGAGCTCTGGGCTAGAGGTGAGCTGAACTGCATAAACAGTTAGGTACCGTCACCAACACTGCACTGTTGACAGAGCTGTCGTGACTCAGCTCGTTTACAGTCCATCTGCAAAACAGGTAAGAAGTCACCCACGCTTAGGAGCGCGTGGTGCATAGGTATTCTGTGGACTTCGGACAAAACGTGGAGTGGAAGCATCTGCCCAGGTTCCTTTCAGCTCTGCACCCAGTTTCACACCTTTTATTAGCAAACACAATGACTGACACAGTCCGTTAAGTTCTGCACACGTGCCGTAATGAAGGCAAGATTTTTGCCTCTATATTCCCCATTGCAGGTATGCCAAGCTGTATTTTAGGTAGCCAGCGGGGTCCGAGTTTATGTGCTGGCTGACATGCAAGCAGTAGAGAGCCAAGCCAATAAAGTCATGGAGAGCTGAACCGATAGAAAACAATGTATGGCATGAGCTGGCTGGTCTCGCCTTCTTAGCAAGCAGCCATTCGTTTCATATTCTTCACTTGATTGAATAGGCTCTGCTCAGAAGATGCTTTTGCACTGGGCTAGTGTTGAGGGCTGTAGGTCAGGTTCAAGGGGCACAGACAGCAATAGCAAGGACCACCCAGGACTGAAGCACGCTGGCAGGGCAGCATGCAGAGCAAGCTGCAGAGCTTTAGTGTGATCCTCCAAATAACCTCTGTGACTTGGTGTGCTGCGTGTTTAAAAAATGCCTTTCCATGAAACGCTCAGCAGTGAGACTGGAGTTTCACTTCCACTACCACATACTTGAAACCAAGTCCGCCTAGCCCAGGGCTCCCTCCTCTTTCTCTTTTTTAAAGAAATGAGAGAATAAGAAACTAATCAAAATGGAAGAGAACTGAAAAACTAGTTTATGCCCCCACCCACCCACCTCCAAACACAACAAAATCCCTTTTACCTGTGTTGATCCCCGACAGCCGTCTTTGCCCATTGCTGTTTCTTCTCCCAAACCCGTTGCTATTCCTTCTCCCTGGAGGGTCATTGCTGTTCCCTGAGGCCATGGTGGAGGGGAGCTTGGGTGGAGGGGAAGATGGTCTCAGCTTTATCCTGCAGAAGTCAGCGAGAAACACACACAAGCAATAAGTGACTGAGGCCTCTGGAGTGATACAAGGAGTGCAGCCAGCACATGCTGGCACTGGAGGAGACAAGTAGAGACTCAAAGCCTGTCCTTTGGTCCCGGATCCTCGCTCACCTGCAAGGCAAGCGCTAGGCACTTCGAACAGCATCCAAGTTTCACTCAGTTTCTCAGCATCCAGTTTCACTTCATTTCTCTGGGCACTTTAAGCTTTATGCCTCCTTTTATCTCTGCAAGTTTCCTGACAGCCTCCTGGCTCCTCCCCTCTGCAGCCTGCTCTCCAATCCCTGCCAGACCATCACATTTTCCCAACTTTCTCCCCCTTGATAGGATTTACACTCTCGCTGATGCAGCCCAGCTCCTCCTCTGGTTGCAGCCTCGCTTCCCCTGCACTGCTAGCTCTCATTCCCCGTCCACACATTCACGATTATTCTTAGGACAATGCTGCACATCTCCCGTGCACCCCCAAGAGTACTCCTTGCCATTTCTCAAATGCAACCTGGACCGGACCTGCCTTCAGCAGGACAAAGCCCCATTATACGCTGCACCAGTTCGGTGCTGGATGTGACAGCTGCACTGGGAACTGTGGGATAGTTACCCAGAGGGCCTTGCAACGCTGACCGTCTACGGCTGCACCGATGCCGACACAGGAAATTCTGCAGCAGCTTCTAAAAGGGTCTGGTGTGACTAAGTTGGATGACTTGCAAATGATTCAGCTTGGTAATGCGGAGATAGTTATGGCAATCCCTCAAGCTGGCGTCTTCTCAATCATCCAAATGGTTTGCCCGCTGCAGCTTTTTTAACGCCCCGTTTCGCTTTACCGAGAGGCTATTAATTCTCATTCAAACCCTTAAAATAAAAACCACAGACTTAAACACGCCCAAACCTCATGACTCCCTAAACCCATGCCTAATGTTTAGGGTACATGCAAGTCTAATCCTGAGACCCTGCATATCCGCAGGTGTTTATCACCCTGCCTTACAAGGCTGGGATTATCCCTGCTTTTTGCCTGTGGGGATATGGAGTCGTGGGTTTTTGATGATCCATTGAGCCACAACATCCCCTTCATGGTTTTAAGTTGTAACACAGGTAACAATCTTTTTTGGTTGTCATGTATAGACCAGCCTGGATTGGTTTCCCCATGTGAAAACAGGGGGGTTGGGTTGGATTGGACTGCTCAAGGTAAAAAGAGGACTGACCCCTCTTGCAGAACCAGTCCCTATTCATCTAAACGAGGTGGGAACGAGGGTTCATAGAAATGCAAAGTTTGCTCATTTGCATATCCATCATTAAATGTAAAGCTGTTCCTCTTAGCTTTGAAGAGATGTCCTTGCCAAGATGGTTCAGGAAATATTGCAGAGGCAAGAGGTCTTGTGATGGTATTGTTTACTGGACCAAAGGCACAGCTGGGATGGTCCCAACCATGCAGTTGGCTCCAACAAGAGTTGGCATCCGCGAGATATCTTGCTAAGCTGCTCCATTGAGCTGCAGGCCCCGAGAGTGGACTGGAAGGTTTACACTGCGCACGTGGAGGCAATGAACTTTCTTCTCCTCTGCCCAACCTCAAACAGGCCCAGGCGGCATGGTTAGAATTTGATCCACGTGTTCTCCTAATAGGATTCTTTCCAAGAGCTTAACCCAGCCACAGGCCTTCCCTTCTCCCCTGCCTGCTGAAGCTGGGGGATTGAGGTATGGCTTGCAAGAAGGACTGATCTCTCTGACCCCCAATTACTTTTTATGCTTCCCAGAGACTGCTGTCCTGCTTTCTGCTCCGGAGATAGAGACTGCCGCTAAGCAAGGATTTGGAGCCCCAAGTTCCCTGAAACTGCTTCAATGGGGGGAAAGCTACTCTCCAACCCACCCACCAGCATCCACTGGGACGAAAGCACCAGGCAGGCCTAGATGGGCCAACAAGCGTGAAGGTTGATCCGGTTTTTCACATGCAGGGCTTAGAGTGTTTGCAGACAAAGGAGAAACGCAGGCACAGAAAAGGAAAGCCACTGGGGTCATGGAGGAGTCTGTAGCCAAGTCAGGAACAGAAACCAGCCTCCAGACCACAGGGAGAGGGTCAGAACAAGAGCATCCAACACTTGACATGAGCCCCTGGATAGGCAGCTGGCTTCCTCCATCCCAGACTTGGCCAGCTGCAATCACCATCTCCCGCTTGGCTGCCTGTGATGCAGAAAGGTCAGGCACCGAGACAACTGCCAACGTACCAACAGAGTGATAGCCTCTCTGATCCCGGCCCCCACGCAAGCATCATTAGCTTCTGCTTGGATGGTACTTTGATGTATTCAGGCTCTAGATGGCACTAGCAAATTTAAAGGCTGGCCAGCCTTTAAATTTGCTAATAGGATACACACAAAACAAGAGGAGGCCAGATAAAATGGACCAGACACTACTAGGAGACTCTGGTCCCACTGTGAGCTCTGCCACTGATTCACTCCACTGCTCTGTGCCTAGGTGTCACGGGATGGGGTCCCCGGGGATGGCTGCAATAGCCCTAGGGGTCCTTGACCGTGCCAATCCTGCCCAACAGGCACTCTCTCTCTTGCCCGCCACATCTTGCAGGTAATTTTGGTAGATTGGGAGGCTGCCCTTGAGTCTGTCTGCTGGACCCTGCTGAATTCTTGGATCCCGCTCAAAGTGGATGCCTCACAGGGCACCCTCAGCCTTATGGGCTAGATGCGTGGCTCCAAAACCGTCCCATTACCATGCCCCAGGCCTTGCAGACGGTACTGAAGGTGGCTCTCCGCAGCCCCATCTCCATGCCCCACACTGGCGCTGGGATCTGCTCACCCCCTTTACTGCACTCTTCTCTAGTGATGGGGTCCCCACACCGTAGTGGGTCCCCAATGAGGCCTCCCCCTTCCCCAGTAGCCTCAGCCCAGTCCTCTGGTATTTATAAACAGCAACTTAAACACGAGCCCCTGGGCTATAATGTAATATAAGCAGCTCAGGGTGTGCTCTGTCCCTTTAAAAGTCCAACTTCCCCCGGCACCAAGTGCTTTGCAGGCTATGGTACCTGTTGAGCTCCTGGAGCCCCATAAGCCCAGTATGCAGCATATCAGGTCCTCCCTGAGCACTTCTTCCCCTTAGCTGCTGCCAGAGAACATCCCCTCTGGTCCCACCCTTGGGGTTTATATTTGCCCAGGGCCCTGCCTCTTCCGGTCAGCTGACCCGGTGCAGGCACAGGCTAACTGACTCATTAGCCTGTTGCCATAGGATCCTGCACCTGTGGGCTCCCGTCTTGCTCTCAGGGCCCTCTCCCCAGGCAGCTTCTGCTCTTATAGGAGCAGGCACCTTAGTGCCCTGCGACACTTGGCTTTCCCACCTGCAAAATGGGGAGAATACAGACCTTCCTTTATACACAGCTGTTGAGATCTGTGAACAGTAAAGTCCAGGCATTAATTGCGACTGAAAAATAAAAGTGTTTTAGATCCAATTGCACAAGAGTGGCAAACATTCCACTAGTATAACACTACTGTTATACCAGTATAACTCCCCAAGGGACATTCATTTACGACACTGGAAAGATTCAATCTCATCCCAAAACAAGAGCATCCTAGGAGGGAATGTATAACTAGCAATACAAGTTCACCTAAACTCAGGGTGGTATAACCTCCCAGGTACCACGCACACACACGCACCCCATCCCCTCGTTCCCTGAGGCAGGGCTCAGGCCCCCCGCAAAGAAAGAACACAATTAGGATTTGGTAAATACTAAGATTGCGCCTTCATTTCTGAACATGTTTTAGAGTATGCAGAACACTTTAATAATACTTTGAGTTGAAATCCCAAACCAAACTAAATATTCTTAAGGTTTCAAGAGATCAAAGGGCCAAATCATTCTCTCTCAGGTGCAAGGCGGGAGAACACCTAGATGGCCAGTGGACCTGTCCAGGTTACCCGTGAAGAGTAACACATCGCTAACGAGAGGTGCAGTTTACTCAGTGTAAGTCATAATCTCAGATCCTAACCCAGTCGGGAACACTTGGTCCACGCTGCACCCAAACGGTTCAATGCTCTCGTTGTTGACGCCCTTCTGCCAGCAATGGAGCAGTCTTCCCATGCACACTGAGCTCCTGCCCACGAAAAATTCCCAGCCATCACTTTCTTAAAAGCCCCAGTTCCTGAAAACAGCCGTATCACGAGCCTTTTCATATTTACCCTTTGCAAAACCCTATCAGGAAGTGAGTCTCAGCCGGGCTTGTTCCTTTTTCTCTGCCGATGGGAAACCTTTTACTTTCAATTTCTTTTTCTTCGGAATATCACAGGTCTGAACACTGAACGCTCTCCTTACCCTCCTTTCTCCCCGCCCGCAGAGGGACAGAAGTCAACCCTCCTGTCGCTCTCTTAGGACTACATCCCACCCACCCAGACGGTCAACACATCAGCAGTAACTGCAAACACACACGCAGAAGCACCCACCCTAGCACCAGGGATCAATTCAAGGGTGCTGGGTTTGATCAGCACCCCAAGTCCCAGACAACTCCTTATCCCCAAACTGCAGACACTTGGAAGCTAATCTAAACTGCATAGCCTAATGGGGACCAACTTTTGTGGCCCCAAGGGGGTAGGGGTGTATATTCAAGAGACCTGGGGTGGACAAGAATGTGGCACTTGTATATTCAAGCCGCCCCCAGGCCTGTGGGAATAAGGGCTTCGAGAAGGTAGAAAATCCAGCACGCTAAAACACCGGCCAAGTCTCCGGGAGCAAACAGGCAGGTCACTTCAATCCTCCTGCACCCCAGGACCAAAAGCCAAAAGAGATCGGTGACTCCCCTGGCTCCCCCAGCCCTCACCGAGGCTGCGAAGGGTTCAGAGCCGCAGCGGCGGGCACCGGGGATGTAGGTGTGGCGCTGCACAGAGATGGCACAGCAGCTTATCTTCATGGGCGAGCGCGGGGCATGCAGGGAGCTGACCTCCCTGGCACCTCTGCGGCGCCCTCATAAAACAGACCTTTGCCTCACCCTCTATTTCCCCTTCCGCTTAAGACGTTTGGGGCTGGCTTCCTCCACTTCCCGGCCCGCGGCCCCTTCCCTTGCCAACGGCTTTCCTGCCAGGGAGGGGGATCTCGGGGCCCTTAGCCGAGGAGCTGATTTTGGGGCAGGAGGCGGAGGCGAGAAAAAGGGACGGAGAGCAGTTCTCTCGAGAGGCTGCGAAACCCTCCGGAACATCACCTCTGCATCGCCGCCGGCACGGCCCAGAGGGGTCGGCCCCGCTGCCTGCTCCTGCTCCGGGAGGCACACAGGCACCCGCCACCCGGGGACGCCGTTGGAGGGCAGAGGCGCTGCCCCGCAGCCAGACCGGCACGAAGCTGGATCCCGGCCCCAAGACGAGGGCAGGCGAGCGGCACAAACCAGTGCCAAGGGCCCGGCAGAGCCGGGGGCAGCCCGAGCGCAGACCCGCGGTCGCTCACCTGGTGCCGCGTCCCGGGGCCGC
>NW_017729019.1:15849725-15851733 GCF_001723915.1 Gavialis gangeticus | reverse complement strand
GGCGGGGTCCGGGCCGGGCCGCGCCGCCGCAGCTCCCTCTGCCGGGGGCCCCGAGCTAGGGCAGCCGTTAAAATTCATGTGGAATCTGAATCCGACTGAGACAGCGATCCGGTGGCTCTTTTTTCGCCCCCAAACGCAATAGCCCAGTGCAGGTAGGGGGGCGATCGCAGAGGACGATGCGAAACCGGACGTTTTGATGCCCCCTGGTTTTCTCTCGTAGCAGTAGCAGTAGAGGACAGAGTAGCAGTAAAGGATGGGAGCGGGTAGCGGTGTTGGCTGCAGGGCCCGGCTCTTCGGGCAAGTCCGATCTCTCTTATCAGACCACCTCGATAACAGTAGGACTAGCAGTGCAGGGGTGGGCACCACGACCTGGCAGCCCCTTCGGGCCTGCAGCCTGCTCCTGGTCCAGGAAGGGCGGGCGAATCCTCAAGCCGACCTGGCACCACGTAGGCGCATTTGCTTTCCCGATGTGAAGTGCATGCCCTGTAATTCATGTGATCGCGTCGTGTGATGAAACCTCCCAGAACAGATTCAAACTGAACTGGCAACCCTAGGCCAAAGGCAGAGCTGTGCCGCCCGCTTGGACAAGACGCCCGCATCGAGAGCCGGGAGGAGCAGCCTGCGGCCAGCCCCGGCGGCACCACCGCCTCCGGGGCCTGTCGTGAGGTCAAGCAGCCGCCCTCGAAGCAGAGGAAGGGAAAGGAGAGGAATCCCAGCCTACGGCTGCTCTTCCCTGCGGAAAGACCTGCAGTGTATATGGACAGGTCCGTGACTCAATGACCAGGCTCTTAAGTGGCCTCGAGACCCACGAGTGAGCCATGGTAGAGATCATCTGCAAATCAAGAGATTGCCACAACCAGCAGCAGCACCCCAGGGCACCTTCACATTGTTTCCAGGGCGCTGCAGGGCACCAGGATTGTCAGCGCAGCTGGGCGTGCAACACCCAGGGCTCAAATAGGAAACTGCAGGGGTAGATCCAGGGGGGTGCCCTGGTGCACAGCACCCACCCCACTTCCCGCTCCAGACAGTTTCAAAGCAACCGCCTGGCAGCAGCGTTTGTAATCAGCCCTGTTTGATGTGCCAAAAGATGGGCCAGGGGTGGGCAAAATGCGGCCCGCTAGGCCACTCTATCCGGCCCACAGGGCCCCTAAAAATGTAGAAAATTAATATTTATCTGCCCCTGGCTGGCTGTCATGTGGCCCTCGATGGCTTGCCAAAACTCAGTAATAATTGCTTAGGCCCATCACTGACTGCTCTAAGCCTTTCTTAATAAGGGAAGCCACTGGGGACACATCTCGGGGACAAATAATGAGGCAGGTTAATAACGAGCGATCTGTGAGCAGACATGGAGCAGAGGGCACCGGCCAGTGCTCACTGCCCCCGAATGAGTCGAGGGAGTCTCAACTGTAGGCACCGACCGGTGAAACTCTGCCCAGGGATGCGGGTGGAGGAACAACAGGAAAACAGCCCCACGCTCACCTGAGCTCATCCCGGCTGAAACATTTCTAGTCAGGCAGCGGCCAGAGCTGACTTCCTGGCTCATTATCATCTACCTGATCCCTTCTAAACTCCTGGTTCCCCCCAGTGCTAGTGACCGCCTCTCCTTTTTAACGCTCTCCGTTCCACCATTCAAGCTATCCTTTCTTCTGCAGTTCTGCTGTCTTTTCACTGGTCTTGGTCAAGTAGCTCCTGTTTCACGGGCTTGCAGACTTTTTCACAGATTCGTGATTCACCGATTTTGACTCATTCCAATAAAGTTTGATTTGTATTTGCGTCAGTCTTAAAACTGATTCATACAGCCCTGGGCCCCACTATATTAGTGTAGCTTCTAGTTTCTTTTTCCTGGAAAAAACTGTCATGTTAAATAAGGATGCACCTCACTGTGTGCACCCCCTTTTCAGAATCCTACATCCTCCCATGCACGGGGCTAAGACACCACGTGAGCTCTCAGAGTCCTTTGCAACAGACACACTGCTCTGTTATTTTTCTGTAGCCAAGGAATATGTGA